>NW_022589774.1:7786346-7955645 GCF_004348235.1 Phoca vitulina | reverse complement strand
GGGGAGGGATAGGGTGACTGGGTGATGGACACTGGGAAGGGTATGTGCTCTGGTAAGCGCTGTGAATTGTGCAAGACTGTTGAATCTCAGATCTGTACCTCTGAAACAAATAATGCAATATATGTTAAGGAAGAAAAAAAGAAGAAGAAGAATGTAGCAGGAGGGGAAGAATGAAGGGGGGGAAATCGGAGGGGGAGAAGAACCATGAGAGACGATGGACTCTGAAAAACAAACTGAGGGTTCTAGAGGGGAGGGGGGTGGGAGGATGGGTTAGCCTGGTGATGGGTATTGAGGAGGGCACGTTCTGCATGGAGCACTGGGTGTTATGCACAAACAATGAATCATGGAACACTATATCTAAAACTAATGATGTAATGTATGGGAATTAACATAACAATAAAAAATTAAAAAAAAATAAAAAAAAGAAAGGGGATTCACCCAAAGCCAAGATCCAGGTTCAGGTTTTTCAGCTGTTCAAGAAGACGTCAAGAATTGGCAAGATGAGGGACCAGGAGTAGTCAACAGCCTGGGTTACTGTCTCTTTCCCCTCTCATGCAGAAGTAAAGCCGGGAGAAGGAAGCTGTCTCTTTCCTCCTGGTCAGGCAGGGCCATTGTCATGACCCTTGAGCCAAAATGCCAGCCCGGCCCCGCTGCTGGTCTCCGTGCCCCTGTGGAAGGGTGAACGGGGTCTTCCCTGAGAGAACCAGAGGAGTAGGTCTTGCAGGAAGAGCCCTCTAGGGAAATTCTTCATCTGTAACTTCCCTGAAGGTCTGAGGACCCCATATCTGGGGCCGGGACTGTATAGTTGTTGCCTTTGTCCCTTAGCACCAGCTGGTGACTGGGCCCCTCAGCTCCCAGTATATCCAAGGTTCTGATGCCACTGGGAGACACAAAATGTAAGTCCAAGGATCCCAATCGGTAACTCAGCACTTCGGGGGAGAATGAAGCAGCTGAACATTCAAGATGAGGTTTTAGGGTTGATTATCAGGGAGCCCGTCCTGTTCCCTATGGCCACCTGGAAGTCCAGCTAACAACTGACCTCACCAGGTTCAAATTCTAATCTCCTTTGTCCCTCCCCCACACCCGAAAGCACCTCCTCTCTGTGACTTCCCCATTTCTATAAACAACCACGCCGTCTATAAACTTTCTATAGATATTTCTATAAACTCCCAGCCAGCTCCACAGTGTGTGTTTCTTTCCTCCTGGCCGCTCGCACTCCTCTCCATCCTTGCCCTCCCCACTGCTCACACCCGTGGCCTTCCACCTTGGCCTCAGTTCCCCCTCCGACCCCTGCCACGACAGCCCTGACCACGTGATTCCCCTTGTCCAAACTTTCATCAGACCCCACCACCGAGGGAAGAAGGCAAACCTCCACAGTGGCTTTAAGACGCCACAAAATGGCGACCCTGACTCGCAGGCTGTCTCCTTCCAAACGCCTGCCGGTGTTCAGCTGTCTGCCCGGCTCCCCGCGTGAGCCTGGGTAGCTGTGCCTGCTATCTCCTCCATTCAGAAGAGGCAGCACCCTTCCAGATGTCGACGTCCTGCTCATTTGTCAAGGCCATTTCTCAGGCCCTCCATGAAGCCATTCCTGATGCCGCCTTCCGGAGCATTCCCATGGGGCCTGGCCAAGGTTTGAGCAGCAGCGTTGCTACTAGCCGAAGGGTGGTAAGAGAGTCCCTTAGCCTCTCTGGGCCATGATTTCTCACCTTCCTGCTTGCTGTGAGGACTAACTGGGCAGCACTTCCTAAGTGCTCAATAAATCACCACTGATACAAAGTCCCCTCTGTCCCTCGTGCAGGCGGCTCAGCTGAGCCCGCTGTGAGCCCGCAGGCAGACACACAGGAACGGACCTCTCCAGTCAGGCCCTGCTTGCCTCTAGCTGCCCATCAGCTACATCTCGTGGCTCCTTGCAGGGGGCGCTTCTGAGCTCCAGCCTGACCTTCTTCAAAGCGCAGGGGCCTCTTTGGCAGTGAGCACTGCCCCATCACCCACTCGGCTCCTCAGGGCCCAGCAGGGCAGGGCCACGGCATACACATCCACTTTGGGGTACCCCCTTCCACCAGAGCTGCAAAGGGCTTCCCAGAGCCTCCAGCCAACCTATGATCTTCAGGTGACTTTAACGGGGGGTCGGGCAGTGGGGGGGGATCTGGGTGGCTCAATCAGTTAAGTGTCTCAGGTCCCAGGGTCCTGGGACCGAGCCCCACATCAGGCTCCCTGCTCAACGGGAAGCCTGCTTCTCCCTCTCCCTCTGCCTGCCGCTCCCCCTGCTTGTGCTCTCTCTCTCTCTATCTCTGTCAAATAAATAAATAAAATCGTTAAAACAAAAAAACAAAAAAAACGGGGGGAAATCCCATGTTGGTTGGTGCTAAATGGACCAATTTGCACTAAAATCAATCATATTTGCGGTATGTGTTCTCCGTGCCTCAGTCATGAATTAGTTCTGTGTGGATTTCATGCGTCAAGAAGGTAACGGTGACTTAGTCCTTCTTTCCAGATGGGACCAGAAGACAGACGCTGGTAAGGCCTTATGCAGATGACAGGGCAGATTTCTGGGAGAGCTAGAGGGTGAACACACATCTCAGGGCCAGGGGCCAGGGAGGGATAACCCTAGACGAACCCCAGGAGGGGAAGCGAGCTTAATTCGGAGAGGGGTCCACGAATGGAGTCTGACGGGAGAAGTGCCGGGGGAAGGAGGCTTCCAACCTGAGGCCAGTTTGTACTGTCCCCAGCAGAGAAAACAGACCACCTTCTGTGTCCTTCCTGCTCCCCGAATGCAGAAGCAGAGAAGCCCAAAGCAGCACGCTCACCACTGTTATTTCTGTCTGCTTTATGCACGCCCGGTGGCCTGCATGGAAGAGAAGGGATATTCCACCACCTCACAGGCGCCCGCTCCCTCAAAGCCACTGTAAGTTCCCGAATGTGAAATCCTTTAAAGTCCTCCCCCTAATGGCCTCAGAAGTGCACACTTTTACTCCCCAAGTGAACCACATCAAAGAGCATATTTGTCAACACCAGTTTTCTCCCCACCCCTAGAGACCAAGCATCACATTCCTTTCCAGTAGTCTCTGCCTGGTGGCAGTTCTGACTTCGACCCAACCTTGGCAGCTGCTGGGCAGGGCTGGGCTGCTCCCCCCCCCCCCCCCCCCCCCCGCCCCCCCCGGGGGGGGCCGGCGCCCCCCCCCCCCCCCCCCCCCGCCCCGCTGCTCTGCCCAGAAAGCCAGGCTGCTCTGTCAGCCGCTCCCCCTCACCTACGGCCCTGGCCAGGGCAGGGCCCCCAGCCCACGCGCTCTCACTTCCTCTTCCCTAGAGCAGAGACACGGCAGCGACTTCACGCATCCAACCTGGAGAGATTTTGTACACCTTTTCCTACTCCTGGGCTTCATCCTTCTCTGTCTACTTTTATTCCCTCTTCCGCAGCCCCCACGGTTTCCTCTTCACACAGCTCGCTCGTGCCCTCTCTCCCTGTCTCTCTCTGTCTCTCTCTCTCTTTCGCCTCTTCCCCTTGTAGTTTGCACACGGCACCTGTTCCTCCTGAGCTTTCCTCCTTCCCTCGTGAGCCTACCCCCTTTCCCCCCCCCGCCCCCCCCCCCCACCGTCCCTCCCGTCCCTTCTTCCCGAGTCCCGAGCCCAGAGCGCCCTCCACCTCATCCCCAGGCTCCGTGCCCTCTACCTCCAGCTTCTCCTTCTCAGTTCGGAAAAGAGCTGGCCAGAGAAATCTGTCCCTCCCCCTTCACCCCTCCTCCCCCCTGGCACACAAAAGGGGACAGAGGCACCAGATGGCCTGGTGCTAGCTGAGGGGCTCAGGGAGGCTGCCGCCCCACAGAGGCCCCTGCTGGGCCTTCGAGCTAGTCCAAGCTGCTGCCGGGCCCAGCCACCCAGATGGCAGAGGAGCAGGGCGCAGAGCCAGCCTCCTCAGCTCTCCCTGCCAGCCGCCCCCCTGCCCAGCATGCCCCTGGGCCAGTCCGGGGAGGGGGGCATGCTCGCCGCCGGCTGAAAAGCAGAGAGTGTCCCCGCGTGCCAGAGCTTCAAGCACCAGGACCCAGTGCCCTGTGGGGACACTAGCTTTCCGCAGAGGAAGAGTGCCTGGCAGTCTGCTCTTTCTACTGGATAGGCTGTGCCAAGGAGGGGCCTCAGCAGTGGCTAAGTGGGCCACAGAGAAGCTGACTGTCCCCCAACTCCCCCCTCCAGAAAAGGTTTGATGATGCAGTGAAACCTGTTAATGGCGACCATTCATTCAGGGCCAGCTGAGCCGGACAGTACGCTAGGTCACTTACTCTCATGTCCCTTTAATGGTCCTGCAGGGTATTTGGATCCCCATTTTACAGGCCAGGAAACTGAGGCTCAGAGAAGTTCAATGACTTGCATCACAGCCAGAAAGCCATTTAACACAGATTAAACTTCGTTCTAGGTAAGATTCTTTAAGTCCTGCTGCGGTCATGTTCCAAAGTAGGCTGGGTGCCTACTCTCTCCTTCCGCTTCTAATGTCCCATGAAGGCATTTAGGAGAGCCACACGGTGCAAGGCAGAGGCTTCCAATCCTGCCTGGCCATCGCAGGAGCCTGAGGGACTTTTTAAAAAATCAAGATCCCGGGGCGCCTGGGTGGCTCAGTCGTTAAGTGTCTGCCTTCGGTTCAGGTCATGATCCCAGGGTCTTGGGATCCAGCCCCGCGTTGGGCTCCCTGCTCCGCGGGAAGCCTGCTTCTCCCTCTCCCACTCCCCTTGCTTGTGTTCCTGCTCTCGCTGTCTCTCTCTCTGTCAAATAAATAAATAAAATCTTTAAAAAAAATAAAAATAAAAAAAAAAAACGAAAAATCAAGATCCCAAGACCCCTCCTCTGGAAGGTTCTGATGTATACCTAGCCTGTCCAGGAGACGCTTGCATGGGAGCTGGGGCTTGGAGTAGGTGGACTCGGGTGCCCATTACCAGTCACAAGACTTTGGAAAAAGATGCTTTTCTCTCTCAGAGCCCCAGTTCCCTAGTATAAAAAAATGGAGATGATAATGTTTACTTCACTGTGCTGTGATTGGTGTTCGGTGCTTGGCGAGGTCCCAGGCGTGCCGTACCTGAAAGGTTACCAGCTCCCTTCCACTTTCCTTTAGAAACTGAGGTTCCAGAGTCCAGACTTCAGAGAGCTAAAGAGAAAGGGGCGTAGCCCATGGATATTGCTCATGTTATGCCGACCTTTGATTCATGCCGTAATAAAAGTCCAAGCACCCTGCCCCCGGGGTCAGCTGGCTCCCACAGCACCGCAGGCCAGACTTGACAACAAGCCCGCTTGGGATAGGTGATTTCCAGGGGTGGGACCTCTGCTTTCAGAACTTCCATGGAAAGTGCTCGAAACTGACCTACTCCACCCATGAAAGGTCAAAACCCAGCCTTGCTGAGACTTTCTGGAAACTTGTCAGTCCATCAAACTGTTCCTTAGCCTGCCCGCCTTCATCCATCAAAGGACATGTGTCCAGAGCCACCTTTACCAGGTGCCCCTCTGGACAGTGACAGGCTTGCCCCCAGGTCCAAGCCCATCTGCCTTGTCCCGGCAGCATCAGTCAGCCCCTCAGGCTACTACTCTCTCCCACCAGCCCTGGGTATCTCCTAACCCTGCCCAAAACCCACTTCCCCACTTTGAAAAGCAATGACTTACAAATGGCCCTTCACTGTCAACAATGAGTGAGCTTTGACTTGCCTGAAACCTAGATGAGAGTCTTGCCTTTTCACCCTTGTAATAGAGAAGAGGTGCGTTCCAGGAAATCCCTGGAACACTGTGTCCTATCTAGAGTGTCCTCACCCAACATTCAACATCATAAGAACGCGGGTGGAGGCTCCGTCACAGAGGCACCGAGCTGAGCACATTCACCTTCTTCCTCTCCCCCACCTGAGAAATGTGCGGGCGGTGCCATCATCCTCATTTTATAGACGAGGAGTGAGGCCATTCACACAATCTCCCGCAGCTGGTGGGCGGTGGGCTGAGGATTCAACCCCGGGACTTCTGAGTCCCAGATCAGAGCATGTTCCACTCCACCACTGGTGACCTCTCCACGATCTTTCTTGAGTGTATTTCTCTCTCTCTCCCTCTTTACTGCCCTCAGTGGAATCTGCCATCACTGCTCACCTGGGTCACTACATTAGCCTCCCAGTGGGTTTCCTTGGTCCCATTCTTGGTGCCTAAAATCTGTTTTCCACAACAGCCAGAGTGGTCCTTCTCAAGAAGCGATCATGTTTCTCCCCTACTGCGTGTAGAATAAAACCTACCTCCTTACGAGGGCACAGATGCTGTCAAGCAAGGTGATCCGGCCCACGCCTCCCTCTCTCCCCACACCGGGCACCTCCCTTCCCCTCAGCCACCGCGTTCCAGCCTTGCTGGCCTCCTGTCCACTCAAGATTCTCCTCACCCAAGGCCTATGCACGTGTTCCTTCTCTCCCTTTTTCACTCTATGTACCATCTTTTTTTATTGGCGTTGTAGTTCTTATAACTGCCTGAAAGTATATTACTTATCTACTTCTTGGGGTTTTGCGGGGTTTTTTTTGTTTGCTTTGGGGGGGTTATTATTGTTGTTGTTGTTCTGGGGGGAGGGGAGTTGTCTGTCTCCACTGCAATCCCTTCCGACAATGTAAGCTTCACAAGATCATCTGGTCATGCACCCAACTGCATTCGTCATGCCTGGAATGGCACCTGACCAAGAGGAGGTACTCCATGATCGTCTGTTAAGCGAATAAATGAATGCTAAGGAGACCTCGGAGATGTTGGGCTGACAGGCAGGGCAGCTGGGGCGGTTTCCCCTGCAATAGAGAAATGGCCCCACAGGGCTCCAGGCAGCCACGCAAGAAAGCACATCGAGTCTGAAACTTAAAGACATAAAGACATCACATAAAGGCAGCCAATTGTCTGGCCAAGGAAGGAGGACTATTTGGAAACTAGGAGGTAAAGAAAGAATAGAAATGCTGGGTTTGCGCTGGTTGCTATGATTTTTTAAGGCCATTCAAGGGGGTTTCTGCAGTAGCTCAACATGAGCAAACATGAAACTTCTAGAAAATAGAGGAACTTGGAGAAAGGAGAGAACTAAATGCTGTGGGCTAAAATGGAAGAGGCTCCCAGAGCTTGATCTGAGATGTGTGGGCTCACATGACCCTCCAAGAGGCCTCCTCCAGAAGAAAACAAAAGAAGCAAGCACTCTGCTGGAGCCCAGAGCCACAGGTGGGGGGGTGGGGGGGGCAGGGCCTCCGCCAGTGCTCCCAGGAGGCCTCCGTGGGCCCAGCTCTTTCTGCTTCTCACCATGCTGATTATGGACCCTCTGTGCCCGATGCTGGCATACTGAGTCACAGTGATGTCAGCCTTCGGGCCACCTTGTGACAATCCGACCGTCAGGCTTGTTCTTCAGGAGACACACGGTGACATGTGATGAAAATACACAAGAAAGATCAGGAGGTTGAGTTGTGGTACCTTGGGCATCACTGATCCTCTCATCCCTGGTCCCCTATCCCTTGTCCCCTCCCTTGTAAAGTCGTGATAGGCCCCAAAATGGCCAAAAGAGAATTCCCACACTGGAAAACCTGCCTCCAAAAAGGAGGGGACACAGGAGGCCAGGGAAATAGCGGAGAATTTGCCTGGATGTGAACCTCAAGTGTGGCAGGCAACCGCCGAGTGACCACGGCTGTGCCTTCTAGAATCTCTGCGCCCCAGTCTCAGCAGTGCTAATGACATGACATAACACAGGCAAAGGCTCAGCACAGTCCTCCGTCGGCTTCAACAAATGCTGACTCTCTCCCCTCGAATAATGAACTATAGGATGCCTCCATACAGCTTTAGAAAAGTCTTTTTGTAATTGGTATGTTGCAGGGTCTCCCCCACTTAAAAAACCATTGTCCAAGGCTGTCCATTTATCAGTGATCACTGGAGTTGCCAAGCACTTCTGCTCAGTGGAGACAGAGGCTCCTCTCTGGGGACAGGTGACACGAGGCCAACAACCTCCGCCTGGGGTCTGGAAATGCTAAGAAAAAGAGGGGAAGCCTGGGTTCGGTAGGAAGACATAAATGGGAGCCGGGGAAGTGGAGGGAGGTGGCTGAGGCGAAGGGCGATGCAGAAAGAAAGACGGGCTTGAATGAGAGAGGCGGGCAGGAAGCACGGGACGCCCCAGGGACCCACACACAGGCCCTGTGCTGGGGGCCAGCAGCAAGCGAGCAGAGTGAGGAGGAGAGCTACTACCAATAATCAGTAATACCCAAAAGGGCCTTTTATTCAAAATAACGGGCTTACGTTTATCCCGGAGGTCAGAGAGAGGTGCCCTCCAGCAGAAGGTTGGGTGGGAGTGGGTGGAGAAGTCTGCAGGCAAGGCCACTGTGATGACCAGGCAGATAAATTATTAGAGACTGCATTAAGACCGTGATCCAGGATCAGAAAGAGGAAATGGATCCAAGCGATGTGTGATTGGTAAGACCAGCAGATGGAGAAAGTAGGGGTGAGCGAAAGGGAGGCATCGAAGAGAACTTCCACATTTGGGGCAGCTAGACAAATGGCCTGGACTGGGAACCCAGGAGTCAATCCTAGTGAACTTGGTTTTGGATAAACTGACTTTGAAACAGCTGAAGGATGCCAAGAGTCTGGTGGTGCTTGCAAGCAGCCCAGAGCTCAGTGCTGAGTCCGGTGAGTTGTCCCCATGGACTCCCTGGCTTTCAAGGTTCTGCTTCCTCCTCTGTCCAGTGAGGCTGACACCTATGTCATAGAATTATGGAGAGACGATACACTACACAGGACGGCGAAAGCCCCCAGCCCTGTAGCTGGCACATGGCGGGAATTCCGTATTTATTGAACCTAAAGGTGATCATGACCATCGATGTTGCTTTGTTGGAATACCATCACTTCGAGTGTGTGGACAGCTTGTTCTTTTTGTCATGGTCTCTTTGGGGCACTTTTGGCTAGTGGGGAGAGGACTGTGGTCAAGGTTGCCAGGAGACCAGCCACTGAGGAGGGAGCTCTTCGTGTCCACCTCCTCAGCTCCCACGCCAAGCTTGTGCCTGGCCTCCTCCCCAGCCTCCCTGCCCCAGCGAGATTCCAGAGACAAGGAGGTGCTCTCCAGCCTGACTCAGGCAAATTGAGTGCCGGTTTCTGACATGCAGGCCCTGAGGCAAGTCTTGCTCTGGGAAGATAAACAGGTTTTTATGACCTCCACCTTAGGACAAAGCCTCAACCTCCAGCTGCTGTGAGAGGCACATTCCCAGGATGAGAAATGACCTCCAGCTGCAGGAGAGCCTGTGACACCTCCCTGGCTAGACTGTGAGCTCCCCGAAGGTAGGAACCCAGGTCCCTCGGCTCCCCATCTCCTCCTGGCACCTAAACACCATGCGCATCTGGGTACATGGTCAAGGCAGGTTTCTTCAATTTTAATTCCTCTGTTTGGTTTCTGCTTTGGAGCCAGGGTCTTCTGCCTAAGGTCAGCTGCTAGACACACTCCTCAAAACTCAACAGAGAGGTGTCATTTGTGCCCGGTCAAGGTCAACAGGGTCCAGAACCAACGGTCCCTACCGTTTCCTCCTCCCCCTTCCCAACTCTGCCCCTGCTGAGGGGCCCCGGAGTAGATTCCCAAGTCATGCCTGAGACAATGCATTAGGTCCTTCAGTTCACCTGCCCCCAAATTACATCACCTGGAGCAGGAAATTGAGGCAGCTCCAAGAACTTTCTCCTCCCCCGTGGTCTCAAACACTGGTCTATGGAGCACTGGAGTAGAGCACAAGACACTAGGGCCTGCTTCCTGATACTCCCATGGGGGCTGGCCACGGAAAACAAGCCAATGCACAAACCCGCCTTCCTCCCCTACATCTTCTCTGCACCGGGTCACCCCTGCACCCTCTCTGGCCAGTACATGGCAGACGACCATGGGCTGCTTCTCACTCCAACTAGCTAGGGCCATAACACATGCTAACTCAGCCCCATAACAGCAGTTCTGGTGTTTCAGGAAAAGGGTTGCTCCCAGACCAGCCTCCCCTCCCTGTGATTCTCCCCCCACCAGGCTGGCTGGGCAATCTCACTCAGCCCATCTTATCCTTGCATTTGGACCAGCCTCTGACCCCCCAGGTGAGCAATCAGTGATCCAAGGTCTTCACTTGGAGAATAATCCATTGAGATTGCAGAGGTTTGGGAGACCTGGAGATTTTCCTAAATGGGATTCCCGCCCTCCACCCCACTTCCAGCACAGACTCCTAGTTGCCTAGCAACTGGAGGAGGGGATCTGGGAAATCTGGAGCTTACTCCACGGCCCCCTGTGCTGTGATGAGCTCGGTGTGGCCCACCTAGGGGAGGGGATGCGCTGCAGCTGATAATTATCAGGGGTAACAACCATAATCCCAGACCTGCTATTATTACTGTGTTTACCAAGGAGCAATTGCTACAGAAGCTCACACCACTGGCCTTTCCCAGGCCCTCACCCTTCCCGCCCTGTGCTGACTAAGGGAGTAGAAATAGCCTCAAGCTGTTCCCAGGAGTAGAAGCCACAGCCTCAGAGTGCCCCAGGGCGTTCTGACACCGGTTCTGCCACTTAAGCTGCTCCCCAAAGCTGTGAGTGGCCCCCAAAGAAGCCGGAGGAAGGATGTGAGTGAGGTTCTGGGCACACACCCTTGACCTGCGTGGGGGCAGCGAGCACCCAGAGCCAAGAGAACCAGGGATGATGTTTGGGATACAGGGGGCTGGTCTTGTTAAGGGAATGCTGGGCTCTTTTTCCTTCCTGAAGTCAGGGGTCTGCTGTCTGCCTTCCTTTCTGAGTGGCCCACTCAAGGCCAGCTAAGGATGAGGAAGAGATGTGGAGTTGAGAATGTTAAGCCCGCCCTCCAGCCCCCATCCCCTGCCCCTTCTTGTCTCCGTGTCTCCTCCAGCTTTGACAGTTGTGGTGGGAAAGAGTAAAAGCGAATTCCATCCAGTGTCGTGACGCCAGTGAGGAAGGAGGACAGAAGTCCATAAAGCCAGCCCACTTGCTTCTCTCTCTTGGGCACTCCCTTGTTTATGAGCTGCCAACCTAAGCTTCGTGGTTGAAAAAAACACCCTGACTTTCAGCAAATTTTCTGAGAATGATCTGTCACCGTTCCAGAAAGCCTTCCGACTCTGCCTTCTGTCTGCATCCTCTATCCCCTTGGTCCTCAATCCTGGCTGTAGCGATCATAGCCTAATGTGTCCCACCTCTTTTCTTTGGTTTCTTTCCCTCCACGAGGCAAAGGCCAGAACATCGTGGAGGCTGCCTGGGAATGAAGACAATAAGGACCAACAAATCAAAGTCCTGGAATCTTAGACTGTTAAATTTTGGCATGACATTAGATATAATCTAACCTAATGTTCCCATTTTACAGATGAGGAAACTGACACCCAGGGAGGGAATGTGGCTGACACAGGGACACACTGCTGGCGAGTGGCCATACTGAAGCTGGAGTCCAGACTTCCAGACTTCTACTCCATTGTTCTTTCCAGCACACCAACCCTCCCCTCAGTTCTATTTGCACTTGGGGTTCAGATCTCAGAAAGCTAGTTTAAAGATATTACTTATTTTTTGAGAGAGAGCGCATGCACAGGAGCAGGAGGGAGGAGCAGAAGGAGAGGGAGATACAGGCTCCCCACTGAGCAGGGAGCCTGATGCGGGACTCGATCCCAGGACGCTGGGATCATGACCTGAGCCGAAGGCAGATGCTTCACCGACTGAGCCACCCTGGCACCCAGAAACATAGATTTTTAAAAAACAAACAAAAACCTAGCATTGTAGGGTTAGATACCAAACATTTTGAACTTATCAAAAAATGTTACAAGGGTCTTATTCTGTCCTCAAAGCATTATTTTCAGGTAAATGAAGTTGATAATGTTACTCTCATTGTATAGATGAGAGTATTGTTTGTATATAGTTTCCCAAAACTGAGGCCAGAAAGAGTTGCCCTGAGTCACAACAGAGATGTGTCAAAGTGGGCAGAAGAGTTCTTGTCTCCTGACTCTTTATCCAGTGCTCATTCCACCGTACTCCATGTGTCCATAAATAAGGCATTGTCACCCAACTAATCAAAGTAACCAGATGAAACTGTCACAGGGGCCCCTTCCAGGGAAGACTGGCCACACAGCTAGAACCACCACAGCATTTTAATTCTGAGCTAACGTGCTTCCTCCTGCAAGTCACTGGTTCCCTGAACTTCGTCCTGGAGGAGAAGCCCTTTTCCCCTCTCCCCCTCCCCACCCTTCTTTGAGCCAAGCCCTCAGGAGAAGAGCACGTCCACTCTGATTCCCAGGCCAGCTGGAGAAATGGTGGTGAGAAGTGCCCACTCAGCACTCCTGGATACCTCCGCGGCTGCTGTCAGTGGATGGTGGCCTCCAGCACCTCTGCCAGCTTGGGGGGATGCTCGCCAGGAAGCCCAGCTTGTTGGGGCAGTTACCTGCTCCTGCCTCGGCCTCCTTGCTCAGGACAAGCATTTCTCTGCTCAGACTCTTGCAGGCATGGTGATAAAGCAGGGGTGCTCAAACTTCAGAAGCCATCTCAGGGGGCGCCTGGGTGGCTCAGTCGTTAAGTGTCTGCCTTCGGCTCAGGTCATGATCCCGGGGTCCTGGGATCGAGTCCCACATCGGGCTCCCTGCTCAGTGGGGAGCCTGCTTCTCCCTCTCCCACTCCCGCTGCTTCTGTTCCCTCTCTCGCTGTGTCTCTCTCTGTCAAATAAATAAATAAAATCTTTAAAAAAAAAAAAAAGAACACACCTCAGGATGGGGCGGATAAGCACAGATTACTGAGCCCGCTCCTGAGCGTTTCTGATGCGGCAGGTCTGGGCTGAGCCTGGGAATCTGCATTTCAAGTTCCCAAGTACCGCCGCTGCTGCTGGTCCAGAAGTCACACTTTGAGAACCACTGTGATAAAGGACACGGCTCAGGCAATCTGTGGTCACCTGTCCAGGGCTGGGGTGTGGGGAGGGTCCAAGAGCATGGGAAGGAGGGTTGGGGCTGGGAAGGAGTCTGACCGAAGACCAGCCCTGGGCACTGAAGTTTAGCATGAGCAAGTGGCGTACGCATGTGTGACTATTCAGATGCTCATCCCCAGATGCATGTAGCAGTGTGGGATGGGAGCCCGAGACGAAAGGTTCTGGCAACTCAGTGGATGATTCCCTCACTGTTTTTGCTCCCCCCTCTCCTCCACTCTCAGCTGCTGCCCTCCAGAGAAAGTTTCCTGAGCTCTGGCCTGCTGCTGCCTCACAGGCAGTATGGGGGAGGGGGGAAGGGGGCAAAGCCACGGGTCTCTATGTGCACCTGTCTTGGCAGCACAGAGACCTCAGGGTGGGGCACAGGGAGGAGCTCAGAGAGCGGTGACTGGTGCCTTGCTGGCCAGATGGGAACAGGACCCAGACGGACCACTGAAGAGGGAGGTGCCTGGTAGGGACAGGGAGAAGGCAGGGGCGCCCAGCCCAGCCCCTGCGCCATCCACTAAGAACTGCCCCCTCCCCTCCTGGCCTCCTTCAGCGGGCCCAGCCAGGGCCAGACGTCTGCCATGTTTCTACGAGGGCAGGAATCTACCCCCTTGGGAGGTGGAGGTGGGCAGGGGCGCTCTGGGAGAAGGGGACCGTCTGTAGTGGGCTTCAGACTTTGATCCTGGCCCCAACTTCCTGTCTCCCCTGGTCTCTGGGGGCCAGGAGGCCGGGAGAAGAGAGGAAAAACAGTCCCTCTGCAAATGGGTGAACATGGGTGCTCAGAGTATAAGACTGCCAGGGACAGTGGAAAGCAGGGGCCTTACAGCTCAAAGAAATAATGACTAGATGCCAAGAAGACTGACCTAGCCCTCCTGAGTCATTTCCCAAAGAGCTTCCCAGTCACCAATGGGCTTACTGTGCCCAGAACCTGTCTTATCTGTAGGCTGAGGAGGCATATAGTATATAATTTAAGGGGGAGCCAGGCAGATGACCTCCCCGCAGATCTCTCTCCCATCACCAACAATAAGCCAGAAATCCGTTTTCTTTGCTTTGGGACTTAAGCTGTTTTGGAGGGGAGGCATGGGGGGGATGGGGCCAGGAACATAAAAACTCTGGGATTCTTCTTGGCAGCAAAAGGATGCCATGTGGGAGAAGATGTGGGGTGGACAGGAAAACAAGTGGGGGACAGAAAGAGAACTTGAGGAGTCCCCACCCCACCCTGTCCCCCACAAGGAGGCCCTGTACATGTGGCCTCATACTCATGCCAGAAGAGCATCTCAGACATGCCCCCCCGGCCCTGTGAGCAATGTGTTTGGCCTCCTCCCCGCCTCCACACCCTCGCCTCTCCCCGCCTCCCACCTGCCAGGCATGTTGCAAGGCTGCCTTGACCAATGTCTACATAATGCTCCAAAGAAGAATGACCCGGTTGCCAAATGCCTGAGTCATCTGGTGCAGTCACCCTTTCGTCCTCTGGTGTGGCCTTCCCACCGGAGTGGGGGTCACACTCCGCACCAGTTCTTCACAAGGCCTCACCAACTAGGAGGCCCAGCAGGCTTCCTAGACCTGCCTTTTTACAAAGACAGGCGGTAGGAAGAGAAAGAAACTGTTAGTGAGACCCTAATATATGAGGGACTGAAGCAGACACTCTCACATATATCACATTATCAAATGTCACAAACCTGGTGTGACTTTATGATACCCATTTCCCAGCTGAGGCAACAGAAGCAGACAGGTCAAATGGTTTGACCCAAAGACAAGAGCTAGTTAGTAGCAGGAGCCAGGAGTGGAACCTGGTCGTCTTTACCTGGGTTCCCTAAAAAGCAGAGCCTGAGGAGCGCCTGGCTGGCTCAGTCGCTAGAGCGTGCGACTCTTGATCTTGGGGTCAGGAGTTCAAGCCCCACATTGGGGGTAGAGTTTACTTATATATTTTTTTTTAAGATTTTATTTATTTATTTGAGAGAGAGAGAGAATGAGAGACAGAGAGCATGAGAAGGAGGAGGGTCAGAGGGAGAAGCAGACTCCCTGCCAAGCAGGGAGCCCGATGTGGGACTCGATCCCGGGACTCCAGGATCATGACCTGAGCCGAAGGCAGTCGCTTAACCAACTGAGCCACCCAGGTGCCCGGGGGGTAGAGTTTACTTAAAAAAAATTCTTTTTTAAAAAAGAAAATGGCAGAGCCTGAGACAGAGGCTTATATGTGAGTAGTACACCTGAGTATGTGACCCAGGAAGGCAGAAACAGGGAAGGAGAGGGAGCCTACACAGTGGGGAACAATGAAGCTGTCCATAAGGGTCGGCTGATTGACCGGTCCTGTGGGGCCATCTGAGGATACTCTGAAACATCGCAGGATCAGGGGCGCCTGGGGGGCTCAGACGGTTAAGCGGCTGCCTTCGGCTCAGGTCCTGATCCCGGGTCCTGGGATCCAGCCCTGCGTCGTCATCGTCGGGCTCCCTGCTCAGCGGGGAGCCTGCTTCTCCCTTTCCCTCTGCTCCCCGGCTCCTGCTCTCTCTATCTCAAATAAATAAATAAAATCTTTAAAAAAAAAAAAGAAAGAAAGAAACATCACAAGGTCATTCATGAGGAAGAAAGGGAGAAAGCATTGAGGCGCTGGTCGCGGTTGCCCACGCCAGCCCCTCCGTATTGCTGACTTGCCCACACCAGCCCAGAGCTGGCCAGGGCAGCAGACACTGGAAGCAGAGTCCAGGCAGCAAAGACTTGACGTGGTGCCTACGGGCGGTGCTCTGGACACACGGCCCCACACCACGGCCCCACACCACGGCCCCACACCACGGCCCCCACACCACGGCCCCCACACCACGGCCCCACACCACGGCCCCACACCACGGCCCCCACACCACGGCCCCACACCACGGCCCCACACCACAGCCCAGGTATAATGAGTAACTTATACACGGTCACTGGGGCACTCGGGGGAAGGGCCAACATGTGGACCACAGCGCGTCACTTCCAACCATTCATTCAACAGATACTTTTTACAGGCCCCCTATGTGCTAGACATTGGGGGTTAGCAGTGAACAAGAAAGGCAAGATCCTTGCTCTTATGGGGTTTAAATTCCGAAGCGGGGGTGGGTGGGAGGAAATACAGTTATAGCCACTAAACAAATAAACCAGGGCCGACTGTGTATCAGGTACTGTGCTGAGCCCCGGGAAAGCCCGGAAGGCAAGCTCTTCTTGTCAGGGAGACCCAGGAGCGAAGTAGCACAACTGAATACGAATCCGGTAACTGCTGTGATTCGGGTACGCATACTCTCCTGCAGAACACAGAGAAGGGCCATTTTACTCCAGACCGGGGAGGGGAGGGCATCGGGAAAGGTGCTCTGGAAAAGATGAGACGCAGGCTCTTTTGAAGGCATCTCAGGAGTGGGGGAAGGCAAAGGTGCTCCAGGGACAGGGTGAAGACGGGAATGAGAGTGCCCCACGCTCAGGAGAACTTCGAATCCGTCAATACGACTAGAGGGTGCCGTCTGCGCAGGGTGGTGTCAACAGATGAGGTAGGAAACGTACCACAAAGACTGAGGACCTAACACTGAAGCATTTGGATTTAATTCTGAAAGGGAAGGCAAGCCTCTATTTGTCCGCTAAGCCCGATTAGCTCTTGAAGGTCTCAGTCAATACCGAAGACAACCAAACCGTCAACACAGAGACAGGTGGAATGGCCTTGGGGTCTCAGACTGGCCGGTTGTGAGCTGCCTGGCTTACATGGCAACAGCTCAGCTCTCGACGCTGGGTGAGGCACAGCGGCCTCACGCCTGACCATTCTGCCCAGTGCCCCAGCCTCGAAGTCAGTCCCTCTGAAGCTGCAGATGCCACCCTCTACCCAAGCTCTTTCCACTTCCAGCTCAGCCCCGCCCCAGCCCCAGCCTCGCCTCTGGCAGGCAGAATTCCAGGGGTCTGTGACATTGAGGACCCTGAGTTTAGGTGAGGTGCCTCTGGCCCTCCTTTGGTTTCCATGAAATACTTACCAGGGCTTTCCAGCTGAACGCCACCACTGACAGCTAAAACCAGAAAAGCAACCAGCATCTGGCCACATCCCTCGCAGAGGCTCATCACATCCATCATCTGGGCAGGAGAAGAGCTTCCTGCAGCCCACAATGGCATCCCGCAATTCCCCTGCAGAACCCTTGTCAAACTGAGCCCCTGGCTTCCGTTCATTCTTCAAAGCAGAGAACCCTGCGATGATCTGAATGCAGACATGAGCAAAACTCCCAGCAGCAGCCTTCCTGTCCTCAAATTCAGAACAGAGAAAATGAAATCCCATTTCAGCACCCTCCCACCCAGAGATGCTCTGAGATGTCCCAGGCCTCAGCCTCAGCCTCCTTCAGCTCCCAGGGATGACGTGAAGACAGTAAAAAACAGCTCCAAATCCTAGCCCTGGTGTTTGGATTCTTCTCCCCTGATTTGTCCCTACCCCCAGCAAAATTCCCTGGTCCCTGATCCCCTTCCTTCAGGCCCCTGGTCTGCACTGGGTGGCCCTTTCCCGTGCCTGCCAGTCTACTCCTTACAGCAGATGGTGACCCACGGCTGCCTCATCCCCACACAGACAGCATTTGTCCCAACAGAAGCTGCAGGCTCGAAGGAGTCGTGCTTCTGGGCAATAGGGTGTCCCTCCCCTCCCCTCCCTACAAGGCCCCTCAAGTCACACAGTCAGGTCCTTCCGGACCTAAAAGACACGGTCCCCCTGGGGCACCTGGGTGGCTCAGTCGTTAAGCGTCTGCCTTCAGCTCAGGTCATCCCAGGGTCCTGGGATCGAGCCCCGCATCAGGCTCCCTGCTCAGCAGGAGGCCTGCTTCTCCCTCTCCCTCTGCCCCTGCTTGTGTTCCCTCTCTCGTTCTCTCTCTCTCTGTCAAGTAAAATCTTAAAAAAAAAAAAGACACGGCCCCCCTGAGTGACATTCTGGGCACAAGATTCTCTGAGTGTCCACAGTTGTGGAACGGGGAGGCTATTCCAGGACACACACAAACCCAACAAAGCAGAGGTTTCCATCCCCAAGGATGCCAAGAACTCTAATTAAACGGACTCCCGGGTTGCTCCCCTGAACAGAGAAGCAAATTAGAATCCTTGTGACCCCTCCCTTCCTCCATTCACCATCCTGCAGCGTGACCTCCACCCCACCCTGCCACTCTCCCTGGCTTCGGGGTTCTGAGAGTCCTACAGATACAGAGACTCTGCTGGGGGCCAGCACGGGGTGGGGGTTGCTGCTGAGCCCAGGCCGGGGAAGAAGTTCTTGGGACTTAGCAGACTCCCCCTGCCAAAGATGGGAAAGAAGGATGGGCCCGTGAGCTGATTCCAGGCTGCCCCGGTGCTGGGATAGCATCATTCACAACAGCCCTGGCAAGCCCCCACCTGTTCCATCCCCAGGCTCCTGGTCGGAGCCAACCAAACAGATCTGTCTCTACAAGGCTGGGACCTCTAACTGACATGCCTCATCTTTTAAAAAGACCAAGAGAGATTAAACCTCCCAGGCTCTTCTTGGATCTCAGTGACAGATTTTTCTGATTTACCTCATTACCTCCTCCTACAGAGGCCCATTCATTTCCACCTCATCTTCCTCCCGGTTCTCATTCCTGTCCCCAGCCTAGCGTATCCTGACAGGTGGGCTCCATCCTCACTCTCAGCTTTCACCCTTACAGACGCTGCCCTGCTCCCCCAGCACTTCTCTCTGGATTAATAAGATTTCTCTTTTCTGCCCCTCTCCTACAGACCAAAGCCCCAGAAATCTTTCAATCCAGCGTCTCAAGAAGAAACAAACCACCAGGCAATGTTGTAAGAGGATGCTGACCTGAGACGTAATGGGGGACAGGACCTCTCATTCTGGCCTGGAACTCTTCCTGCCTCGGTTTGCTTTGAGTGTTGGTGGTCTCCACAAAGATCTTAAACCCCACCATTCACATCTCTGAATCTCCCACAGCATCTAGCAGAGCACCAGTGTATTTATCGAAGTACACGCTTGATAAATAACGGATGAATAGAATCCCTATAAAGCTTGAGTCATTTATTGAACACTGCCTAGATCATGAGTATATCCCAAAATTGCAAGCTCTCGGGGTTAGAAGGGACCATGGGGTCATCAGTTCACCCCCCACCCCAGCACAGAAGCAGGTACGGCACAATTTCTGACTGATGGACCTCTAGCCTGGACTCCCTGACCATCTCCACGACCACGAATGCCTAAGGAAGCCCAGCCCCTGTCACAGTTGAGGTCTCTGGTTAGGAGAAGAGCCTTTCTACTATTTGCCAGAAATCTCCCCTCCCCACCGCTGCACCCCATCCCCCTCCACACAATGACCACAAGACTAGGGCTTGTTCTCTGGGAGAGGGTCTGTTCCCTGAGGCCCTAACTCAGTGCCCCAAGTAAGCACCCAGGGCAAATTGGCTTACAGATTGGTTTGCTAATGGATGGTGGTAGCATATTCCCTCTAGAGAACCAGGTGAGTAAGACGGAAGTAAGAGAAGCCAAGCCCCACAGCTCTGCCCACACTTGTCCCAAGTCCACAGGGCCAGGTTCTCCACCCCTTCAAACCTTCTTCCACCAATGAGACAGCAGCTTAAAATCCAAAGAAACACAAAAGGATCCTAGTTCTCGGGCCCCCTTCCTGACCCTCACCCCCCATCTCGGGCCATCAGAGTGTTGTTGAGAACCCTTTCCCGCCAGAAGGACGGCTCACAGAGAGAGCAAGGATGAGCTTCCCTGGGCTGAGAAAAACGAACACCCACTCCCTCTGCCCCCTGCTCAGTGTTCAGGACACTGTTAACCGATCCAGAAGATGGGAAGACAAACAGCAGGTTAACTTTGGACTACGTTTCAGACAAGCTCTTCCAAAGCACAAATCAATGTTTTTTTTTCATCCTGAGGCTTTCAAAGAACAAGACAAGGCCTCTACAGCCAGAAACCTGGCTGGCGGTCTTCTAGGCATTTGGATATTAAGTGAATAGAGATACAAAGATACACTATGCAAATAACAATCACAGGACAAACCTCTTTTGGTCTATCACCAAGCAGCTTATAACTGATGTAAGACCCACAGGCCTCACATGGACCAAAGCACTTCCCGCCTGTGTTCCTGGGACCTACAATTTGGGCAAGCCCAGGAAAAGGGGGGGAGGAAACAGAGAGCAATACAGATGAGTATTTTTTTCCCCCGAGGGGCTGAGTTTTAAAGTAAGGTGGTGAAAAGGACCAAGTAGGGGTAATAATAATGGTTGAGATGAGGTAGTGTTAAGGGGCAGATCTTTACAAACTACAAAGCCCTATTTAAATATGAACTATTATAGACTATGAGAGCAGATTCACACTTAGAAGATCTTTGCGAAGTGTTACATTTTCCTTACCTGAGGCATAGTTCTACCCTGGGGCTTTTTATGGAAATACATTAATAAAATAAAAGCTGACTTTGTTGGACAGAAAAAAAAACAAACAAAAGGAAATGGATACATTAAAAATGCAAGTGATTACAATCTGCAGCACACGTTGAACTCTGCCCACCTCTCTTAAATAGGTCCACCAAAAACCTCGGACTGTCCCCTCCAGGCTAAGGCAGGCAGTCCCAGGGGGGTTCTCAGAGATGGCAGCATAACCTTGGCTCTGGGATGGCCTTGGACTTGGCTTTGCCTTGCTAAAAAGGAAAGAAGTTAAAACAATGCAAAGCCCTCCCACCGGATCCCACTTCTTCTGTTGGCCACTTCCTTCCTTCCCTCCTTTTTCCTTCCCTTCCTGCAGGAGCTGCTCTGCCCCACCTTCCTTCCTGGGGAGGAGGACCTGCCCTTTCCTCTCTAGGGCTGGTGCCAAAGGGATGAACAATGTGATGTTGAGGGGGGCAGGGGCAGGGGTGAAGGGAGTCCAGAGGTGGGAAGAGGCAGATGGTGCACGAACTAAAGAGTGACCAGGCGGGGATGGACTGAGAGACGATTAGTCCTCAAGTTGCATTTCAGGGGTCTCTGGCCAGTTCCCAGAAGTTTCCCTCACTTGGGCTTAACAAGCAAAGCGACTGCTAATGGCGGTAGCAATAGAACTCCCCAACTCCCAACTACAGCCCCACCCATGGGACCCAAACAATGTGATTTCGGGGTCGCAGAAAAAGGCGGTGTCAGCGAAATACAAAGGGGTCTCAACCGAGGTAGCCATTTGCAATCTCTCTTCTGCTGCGAGAAAAAAGGTGAAAAGGAAACTGGGAAAGAGGCAAGAGGGTTTCTGGAAATCTTGAAAAGGCTGAGGCCAGAAAGTCGGTTCTGATAGGAAGGGGAGCGGACAAAAGGAAAGGTAACGCGAAGCTGAAAAATATGAGGAGACGGGGGCAGTCGCCCTTTTAACAAATGTATTAAGCTACCAAAGTTGATGACAGAGTGGGAGAGGGGCAAGGTCAAACGGAGTCGTTTTTTTAGGACAAAGCTTTGGAGCGAGGGCCAAATTGAAGGTGGCGAGCACAAAAGAGGCGGCTCTCCAGGAGGCCGTTGAGCGGGGTGGAACGAGTGAGAGATGAAGGCGAGAGTGGGAAGAAATCAAAGGGTCCATCGAGCGGGGGGGGGGGGAGGCCGCTTTGTCTGGCGAGGGCGGCGGCGGGGGCAGCACGTGCAGCCGGCAGCGCCCCAGGCAGCCGGGCTCCCCGCCGAGGAGCGCCGGGGAGGAGGCGCGACGCGCGGGGGCGGCCCGGGCCCCTCCGATTAGCCCGGCCTCTTGCCGGCGGGCCCCGCGCTACAGAAGGAGCGCATTGTTAGGGCCCCGGCCGCAGCAGATTGCCGCTGTCCTGCAATACCCTCGCACCCTGGCACGGCGCCACTGGCACCGCCCGGGGTTGGAAATAGCTGCGCCGTTCCCATGGCGACGAGGCAGCGACTCCGCCCCCGCCCGCTCGCCCGCCCCGCCCGCGGCGCAGCTCCGCCGGCCCCCGCCGCGGCGGCCTCCCCTCCACCTGAGCAACCCCCCGGTAACCCTGGCAACGGCGGCCGCGGCGCGCGGGAGGGGACCCCGAGCGCGGCCCGGCCCCGCCTCCGCCTCCGCCTCCGCCCTCCGCGCCCGCGGCGCCCGGCGCTCGGCCGCTGCCCCGGCCGGCACTCGCTCGGCGCCGCGGCAGCCGACGCAGGAAGCCTTCCCTCCGCTCGGCCGGCCCGGCCCGGAAAGGCGGGAGCAGGGGAGGAAGCTCCGCTGCGGCCGTGGAGGTTGCGGGAGCGCCCTGGCCGGTTGCACGGTCTCCCCGGAGCCTCCCCCGGCCCCGCCTGACCTCCCGGCCCCGCCTGACCTCCCGGCCCCTCGAAAACCTCCCCAGATATCCCCGCCCGTCCTCCTGGGATGGAAGGAGACCTTGGCTGAGGTTCCTCGGCACGCTCGGCCAGATGAAAGAGGGAGGCGGAAAATAAAGCCCTCTCTGGCCCGAGGGCCGGGATCGGAGAAACAGGGATGTGCGGGCCGAAGGGACACTGGCCTGGAGGGAAGGACCGGAGCGGGAATCGCCGTCGGGAGCCGGGGTCGTGCTTTCCAGGCAGCCCCCTCCCCAAGTGCACCGCATCTCGTGGGGAAGAAAACAGCACAAAAACTGCGCATTGCTCCATGTTGGGATGACCGCCGCCCCCCCCCTCCCCGCCCCCAGGATTTCGACTGTGCAGGACCCTGGCGCATTTTGTTTGTTGGTGTGGTGAGAAGGGAGCGTTGCAGATCCCCCAAAAGAGTGTCTCCAGCTTCCAGGGTGATTGGGGCCGAACTGAGACGTTCTGAGCGCCCAGAGAGCTGCGGGAGGAAAGGGGGCAGACCAGAAGAGTTCCATTTATACTGTCCCTCTTAAGGGGTGGTCTATCCCTGGCTTACTTGGAATGTGAGCTCCTGCAGGGTAGAGCCCCTGGCACGTAGAAGGTTCTGAACTAAATTAATGTTTAGTGAATGGATATGGTTAAAACCAGATAATGCCTCCTTCATTCCGTTGTTCTAAGTGGGCAGAGCATCTCAAGGAAACACACTAAGAAAGTAGTCAGGGTCCCCTGAAATTTAGTCTCAAATCAAACGAACATGAATAAAATAATAACTTTGCATTTGTAAAGTCTCTTCCTCTAAGAATGTCACCTCATTCCATATATTCTACTTCAAACTCCGTAAAATTCCAGAACAAGAAAGATTCATATGAAACGAACAAGAGTCTGGACTATCTCTCGTCCTAGCAGAGGAGCTAAAGAGATACACTGTGTTCCTCCTTAGCGCCCTGTGTTTTCTTTGAAATGGGATGGGGGTTCCTTTGTATGGTGGAAAGAGTTTGAAGGTGAACAATCGGAGGACCTAAGCACCTATTAGGCCTAAGTCTCCTCATCTGTGAAATGGTTGTTGTGAAGATGGGATGAGATAATGTAGGAGGTATTCTTCAGAAGCCATAGGATATGCCACACACATGCTTCAGTCACTGGTACATCTACAAACTGCTTCACATCCTGTAGCTGCAAAGTGCTTTCCCAAGATTTTGCTGGTTATTTCTCCAAATATCCTAGTAAGATATAGACTACCTTCGTCCAGTCTCCTCTGAATAGGGCAAGAAATTCAGTCAGAGAGAAACTCAGGTGTTTTTTTCAGGACCACTCCTGGATTCTTGACTTAATTTGGCAAACCCCAGAGGACTTCCTTTTTACTTCTTAGCCTAAAAGACAGCTTCAAATACTATATAAGGGTAGGAACCAAAACTCAAGCCCAGAAGAGCTGTCCCAATAAGAGACAGGGAATTATAAAAGAATAAATGTTGATACTGGACTAAAGAGACCATCTATCATCCAGAGAGCAAGACAACAGGGTGACCGGACTCAGGAGGGTGCCAGATCTGCAAGCTGGGGGACATGGAGGCAGGACTGAACGGTTCTGTGTGCTGTTGAGTCTCCTCTCACATTACTACGGACTGAATTGTGTCCCCTATGGCATTTACCCCACACAGACGTTGAAGCCCTAACTCCCAATGTGACTATATCTGGAGAGAGGCTCTTTAGGAGAGGTAATTCAAGGTGAAGTGAGTTCATCAGGACTGTGGTCCTGGAAGAAAAGGAAACGAGAGATCTATCCCCACCACTGCCACGTGAGGACACAATGACAAAGCAGCCATCTGCAAGCCAGGAAGGGAGCCCTCACTAGAACCCAACCATCCTGGCACCCTGATCTCAGACTTCCATCCTCCGAAACTGTGAGAAAATAAATTTCTTTTGTTTAAGTGCCCCCCCCCCGGGTCTGTGGTATTTTGTTATGGCAGCCTGAGCAGACTAAGACAAATATGTGTTCGCTTGGAGCCCAGCGCCCCTCCTACCACCTCCACCACCTGGCGTTTTGTTCAGCGCTTCCACACTTGTCTCATTTTTAATTCGTAACCGTGTGAGTTGGAATTGGCAGGATTTATTTTAAAACGGAGAAGCTAAAACTCAGAACGATGAAACGACTTGCTGAAAGTCATACAGAATGTGAAGGGCCCAACCCAGACTTGAGCCTCCCCAGCCAGCATCCGGTCGGCTCTGGCGAAGTACTTACCGCGTGCTAGGTTCTGATCTAGCTTATGGGAATAGAAAGATGAACTCGATTTTGAGGTGGGGAGGGCACAGTCCCGTCGGGAAAAGAAACATGTGAACCAGTAATTACAGCAAGGGGAAGGGTCTGCAAAGATTCTTTGCCCTGGCAGATATATGGGGAAAGTGGTCCAGGCAGAGGAATCTTGGCAAAACACCAGCTGTTGGGGGGCCCCCCCAAGTATTGCTGAGAGCAAAGTAGGGTGGAGGGAAGGAAGGGGCAGAGATGCCCCAGATGCCACTGGAGATACTGTTCTTCCTTCTACCTAAGGACTCTGATTGCCTCCCCCGGGCCCTGGCCAAAGGGGAGAACCGAACTGGAACAGAGATCAATGTGGAAGAGTCCTTAAGTACCTAATAACCCTAAAGAGAAGCAATGATTAACTCGTCAATTGGGTTCCTATTGACATCCTGTAGTAAGTTATCTTTGTGTGTTTGTTTGACCTTCGGTCTCCTAAGGGTTAATTTATTGTAGCCCTAACCATTTGTAAATAAGTGATAATGCCCTTTAATTAGGAGAAGATATGAAGTGCATACCTATGGCTTTTCCTAGCAAGGTGTCAATGGATTTCACAGAATCACAGAGTCTTACTTAAACCAGTTCATGATCATTCCTCACAATGGAAATGCAGATAAGGACCCCTAGTTATTGGGGCGCCTGGGTAGCTCAGTCGTTAAGCATCTGCCTTCAGCTCAGGTCATGATCCCAGGGTCCTGGGATTGAGCCCCACTTCGGGCTGCCCACTCAGTGGGAAGCCTGCTCCTCCCTCTCCCACTCCCCCTGCTTGTGTTCCCTCTCTCGCTGTCTCGCTGTCAAAAAATAAATAAAATCTTAAAAAAAAAAAAAAAAAAGGAGCCCTAGTGATTGAAGAGACTATCATTTCTCCGTCCCCTTTTGGGAAATTCTCACCACATATACAGCCAGATACAAGGGGTCACTTATCTTCTACTGGTTTCTTTAGGAGTACTAGTTGCATATTTGTGTTTATCACATCTTTAATCCACTCTGTCTTTCAGGGAATTATTAAATCACGGCACTCAAATGCCCTCCCTGGGGGAGGGACTGTTGGTGGGAGAAGAAATGAGCCCAGTAGGACTACTTGCACTTCAAATCCCTGTCCCAGAAAGCCCGTAACCAGGCCTGCCCACCTCCCTGGGGTACTCATTCTGAGCATCAGGCCAACAGCCAATTTAAGGGCTAGTTCTGGGATTTCAATACCTCTCTCTGCCTGGGACCAAATGATGACGATCGCCTCTACCTCACTGGAGACCTCATTAGAACTTGAACTCTGGTCTTTGTTCCTTCCCAGTGGGTTCAGTGCAGTGGAGAAGGTGAGGGTAAAGGGGGGGTCGGTAAGCCCACAACTCCCAGAGCAGCGGGAGTCCAACAGCCTCTAAGAACTGGGAGGGAGTAAACAAGCAATTACCCTACAGGACAGCCTGTAACTGGAGAAGTGGCTTAAATGATTTGACTCTACTCACTGCCTGAGGGGGCACTGCCTTCCCTCAAGGCCCCCTCCCAGCCAGCTTCTCAAGACTAATTTCATCACCCTCAGCCTACTTTCCAAGTGAAATTCCACGCTCGCTGGAAGCGAGGTTCCAGGGCTGAGAGGCAGAAGGCTCTGTTCTGGCTACTTTCTTCCCAGCTTGGCCATTGTCAACATCACTGCTCTTTGTCCATGTTGTGAGAAGGGGAAAGTATCAGATGGTGCTTCTACCCTCCCTTCTCCAACACCCCTAGAGCCTTTGAATCCTTTGGGGGAAGAGAACTTGGGAAGAAAGAGGTGATTCAGAATTTGCTTCTCAGAAACTGGATTGGGAACCCAGCTGAGCTGCAGAAAGTGTGGGGTCGGAGCAAGAGAAACCTCACATTCCTTTCTCTCTTTTGGCTGTGAGCTCTCTCCTGCCTATTGCCTCTAGGCTAGTTTCCCCTCACCCCACTTTTTCTTAACTTTCCCTGGTTCAACTGATACCAGTGCAGATCCTGACACAGAAAGGCCTCTACATGGACAAGATTAAGATCCGGTGGGACGCCCCGGTGGCTCAGTCGGTGAAGCATCTGCCCAGGGTCCTGGGATCGAGTCCTGCGTTGTGCTCCCTGCTAACGGGGAGCCTGCTTCTCCCTCTCCCTCTGCCCCTCCCCCCGCTCATGCTCTCTCTCTCTCTCTCTCTCTCTCTCAAATAAATAAATAAAATCTTTAAACAAAAAAAAAAGATTAGGATCCAGTAAGGTCCAGCACTTATCTTTCAAGAATTTACAGTCCAGTGAGGAAGGGAGAGGTAAGGAATTTCGGGAAATTAACAAACATGTACATAACAGTGTACACTAGGTGCCTCAGGAGAATTGCCACTGCAGCTGTTAGCCCCAGTGATTCCCCGTGTGGGTCACTGGACAGCCCTCTAACTGGCCCCTGCCTCAGCCTGCCTCCAGTCTTTCCTCTTCTTCCACTCCCAGTTCCATCTCTGCACTATAGCCAATGATGAATCTACATGTAAATCTGCTCAGAAGTTTCGCTCCGCTCCCCCTATCTTTCCAGATAAAACCAAACCCCTCCCATGGCATGCCTAGCCTCTTGTAACCTGACCTCTCCTAATCCTTGGGACTCCGTGCTCCAGCCAGAATAAAGTATTTGTGATATCCAGATACTACCAGCTCTCTGGCCTCAGGGCCTTTGCACATGCAGCTTGGTCTGCCTGGAATGTTTTTCCTCTTCCCATTTGGCTAACTCCAACTAGCCTTTTGGAACTCAGCACAGAAATAACTTCCTCTTCCCAGGACTCCTTCCCTGACCTTCTCTGTCTGGGTTGAGTACTCCTCATCAATATTCTTGCAATGCTGTAGTATCAAGCCTGAACTGCAATGAGTTTTCTACCTCTCTCCCCACTAGACATCAAGTTTTTCTTAACTTTGTATCCAGTGCCTGGTGCTGAGTAGACAATAAATGATGGTTGAATGAAAAACTGAATGGCAGGCAGGCAGAGAATATGGAAAGTCATTAGAGGCTTCTGAGTCAGAGACTGATAATAACACCAAAACTACATTGTCAGATGAGTAATCTATTAGTTACCAGGTTGTAGGGGGGGAAGTGTTGGGGGAAAAGGGGAGAAGAGACTGAAGTCATAAAGGGCTTGAAGTAAAGAAGGAAGAAGGTGGCAGTGAGAAGCAGGAATGGAAACGAGCTTGGCTTTGGAGGTAATGCTATAAGCTTTAGCAAGTGTTGGGATGTGTTGGCAAAGGAGGGAGGTGAAGCTAAGATCCGCAGCCCTGGCGTCTGAGAGGGAACTTGAGTCGAAGCAGCACACAGAAGTCAGGAGAAGGCCCTGGGTGAGGGTAGCAGTGGGGAAAGGGCCGCCAGGGAATCTGCGAGAGGAGATGATCTGTTTGGTTTTAGAAATAGCTTCAGCTAATGAGGACAGAAAGCAAACAGACTGAAGGAATTTTGAGCTCTGGGTTGAATATCTAGGCAGGCAAAGACGCACAAGCCAGGGCCTCCTGTCACCCTTTCAGGAAATTGGGATGGAGGCCCAACAGCGATGTTGCTTTGTGACTTTTAGAGCTTTCGCATCAAATGATCCCAGTACCAAGTAGAGCTATTACTTCTTCTGCAGCCCCTCTGCATCCCCCCGCCCCTTCCAGAAGACCTTGCTGGGGGATGGGGCTGTGTTTTCTCAAACACACTGCAGTTCTCAGTCCATTACCTTTTTGTCTTCTCACATTCTTCCTGTTTTCTGACTCGGAGTTTATTTTAGTCTGGTGTTTCTTTTGAAATCACCACAGACATCTGTCTCTCTTGCCTTCCCCATCCGTCCACCCCTCTCCTCTCCCACTCCCGATTCTCAGCATTGCCTTAAGAGACCTAAAACTGCTCGGCTTCCCCCCCCCCCCCCCCCGGGTCTCTCAGTATCCGGAGCCTCTTTGTGGGGCATGTCTCAACCTGTTCTCAGCCTCACTAATCCTCCATAACACTGAAAATGACAGATGAGGTCAGACTTGCTTGGGAGGGAAGGAAGAGAACATTTCTTACCCAGGAAACCATGCTCATTCATAACTGGCTTTCCAAATGAGAACAGACTACCAGGTGTGTGTGTGTGTGTGTGTGTGTGTGTGTGTGTGTTTCTGCTGTCAAGAACCCCAACTTCTGCTTTCCTCCTAACACATGCCTGCCTTCAGATGTTTTGAACTCCTGATATGTAAAGAGGATGAAGCATCAGAAATATAGATCTTTAGATTAGTAGCTGGCAGCGCTAGGGTTTGGGAGAGTGATCCTTTATCCTCCAGGACCTCTCGCAGTTTGTTACCTTGCCAACTGGTATGCTGGAGTTTAAAGCTGCAAGAGTCTTCGAGGGCTGAGAATGAGGAAGAGAATGCAGGCTGCTGACACTAACAAGGTCCCTGGAGTGATTTATTAGTGTCTTCAGTCTCCTTTTATTTGACAGGAGAAGGAAAAGAAAGTGTTTATTCCTTCTGATAAAGAGATGCATACTTAAGTGGTTTATATATTCAAGCCCCATTCACCTCAATTTGGTTGTTTCTGGTTGGTTCTGTCTTAAGACACGCACAGGCCCTTTCAACTGACCTCTCTAGCTACCATCCCAGTTCTCCTTTGCCTTGCATGCCGAAGTTCTTGGGGAAGCCGGAGCCTCCACATCCTTCCCTCCACAACTTTATAATTGGATTTTTTCCTCCCGTGTCCTACCAGAACCGCTCTCAAAATTCACCAGTAACCATCTTTGGTTCAATGACCTTTTCTTTGTTCTCGTTTTCCTTGACTGTTCTGTTGCACATCTCCCTAGGTAGTAGCCTAGCTCTAAGCCCACCTCTCCGCAAACTGTTTCTCCTAGCAGTGCGCTCTTCCTACTCCAGCACCCAACTCCAGGCTTCCCTTTTATTGCTTCTCTCTAGCCCTTCTCTCTAGCTTGGAGAGTTTCTTTATGCTCTCAGCTCTAAGGATCATCTCTAAACTTGGCCATGCCCCCCTAGGAAGCAGCAAATGAAAAGCCCCACGCCCCACCCCCACAAGCCTGCAGGCAATACCCTCTGGCAGGAGGCATCAGGAGGGATGGAATAGTTTTGAGGAAGGTAAGTCTTGAGTGACCTCAGGCTGAGAAGTTTACACTTGACCCTGAGATTAGTGGAAATATCTGCGTTTTAGATGTTAATGTGCAGACAAATCACCTGGGGACCTTGTTAAAATGCAGATTCAGTAGGTCTGGGGTAGGGCCTGAGATTCTGTATTTCTGGTAAACTCCCAGATGATACCCATGTTGCTGGTCCATAGACAGTACTTTGAGAAGCAAGGGGCTAGATCACACTTAACTACTGTCAGGTTTCCTGGGGGTTTTCTGCGTTGTTTTTGTAGCTCATCTGGAATGTAATCCGACTTGAGAACCAGGATGCTATTGTTTGCATCTTCGTTTTCCCCATTGATGAATTCCTTCTGGGTGTTTCTATGAATACTTAATTGATAGGACCCAGGGCTGAGTTGTTTATATCTT
The DNA here is from genome assembly GCF_004348235.1 of Phoca vitulina. Classification (NCBI taxonomy): domain Eukaryota; kingdom Metazoa; phylum Chordata; class Mammalia; order Carnivora; family Phocidae; genus Phoca; species Phoca vitulina. The sequence goes on along the minus strand of NW_022589774.1, from coordinate 7,925,709 downwards.
CTAGCTTTGCTTTACAAACACTAATTTATCTTCACATCACAATCATGAGGCAAGTGGATCCTTTTCTTTTTTTCCTTTTTCTGGACTATAAATAGAAACCAAGAAAAATGAATGATTCTCCAAATAGTGAGTCACATTTCAGATTCTGGTCCACATGTTCCTCAGAGGGGTCCCAAGGACTGGTCTAGGGTGAATTCTTTTTTTTTTTTTTTTAAGATTTTATTTATTTAACAGAGAGAGAGAGAGACAGTGAGAGAGGGAATACAAGCAAGGGGAGTGGGAGAGAGAGAAGCAGGCTTCCCGCTGAGCGGAGAGCCCAATGTGGGACTCAATCCAAGGATCCCAGGATCATGACCTGAGCCGAAGGCAGACGCTTAACGACTGAGCCACCCAGGCACCCTCCAGGGTGAATTCTAACACTGCCTCTGCTTGGGTTCTCACCTGACTGCTCAAGATGACCTACTCACTTTCTGGACCTCATTTAATCTTTCCTGACTAGTAAATAGGAGACTCTCCCCTCTCTGTCTCCTTCTCTCACAGGCAAGTTCAGAAGCCTTAAGGAGCTGCAAGCTTCATGTTAGGAGGCCAGATGCCTGATGCTGAGGTGACTCAAAGGTTGGGAAGCACACAGCTGGGGCCAGCCCACATGCCAGAATCGCCCCCACATGGCATCTTTACAACTTAGCCGGTGCTGTTTAGAAGCACCTCTTAAAAAGACATTGTGAAGAGGAAGTGGGTTGGGGTAGAGTTGGCAGGGGGCGGGGAGAAAACCACAGAAATCATAGAGTAATAACCACCTCAACATAGTGTCCCATGTCCTTTAAGTTCAGCTTCTGAAACTGAATTTTTGCTTTCAGGGATTTCTCCCATAGCCATAAAAATAAAAGCAACTCCAGTCTCTAAAGTAGGTCACACAGAGAGAGAGCAAGCTGATAAATGCAGATGCCAAGGCACTTTCACCCTTTTCCAAACCAAAAATAGAACTTGGAAATGGTCTAAAGAAAATGGGTGCAGCTTGAGAAAAGCTGGGGAGAAAAAAGTGGGTGGGGTGCTCCTGCCCTGGATTCATTGAAAGGAGAAGGAAAAGAAAGTGTTTATTCCTTCTGATAAAGAGATGCATACTTAAGCAGTTTATATATTCAAGCCCCATTCACCTCAATTTGGTTGTTTCTGGTTGGTTCTGTCTTAAGACATGCACAGGCCCTTTCAACTGATCTCTCTAGCTATCATCCCTGTTCTCTTTTACTTTGCATGCCAAAGAGTAGTAGCCTAGCTGGACGCAGGAGAGCAGGAGAACTTGACTCAGTGGCAATTCCTCCCAATGACTGCCCCCCACCCCGCAGGATCTCTTCACAGGGTCGGTCTAACTCACTTCCTACCAGTCTCCTCTGTTGCAGGATTCCAGCGGGGTTATAACTATTCCCCTACTCTCATTTCTGGTAACCCACTGTAAAAAGTTTCTATTAATCAAAGCCTAGATGGGGGAGACAAGGCAAAGAGGCACTTTTGGATTTCTTCATCAGAGCAGCTCTGTGATTCATTATCTGTTCTAAAAAGCGGCACATGCAGTTCCAGGAAAGGGGGAGCGGAAATGCTGTGTAGCCCAAGTTTGGGCTCCCCTGGCTTTGCCTCTCCTTCCCTCCAGCTGGCCACGAGCCAGGCTGTTTTTCAGCAGCTGCTCCTGTTTCTAGATGGATACTCCCAAACCCACCCCCTGCTATTATGATGGAATTGGGGGTCTGGCGAGGCACCAAGGCACCGGGATTGGGCGACCAGCTACTACAGCTGTGCTTGATCTCTGGAGATTCTGCATGTCTCAAGGTCAAGAAATCCAACTCCACTCCATCTTTCCCCATCACAGCTCTTCCCTGGGCACTCAGACTCTTCCCCAGGTAAACAATGAATGTGAGTGTCCTCAGGAGAGGGTGGGGGGAGGACTAGGACCCAGATAGACAGATAGGAAAGACAGCTACAGCACTGAAGGAAGTATCTATGCCACAAAGGGCAGGGTGATGCTGTGACTGGTGGGAAAGAAAGAGCCACGCAGAGGTGGATCAACCCAGAGAAAAACTCAAATGGGATCCAGGAAAGGGATCAAGTACGGAGAGTAGCCAAAGGAAATCCTGCCCCTCAGAGACAACTTCAGTGCTCCGAGCAGAGGGAACAGAATGGTTTTCTTTTACCTCAGAGAAAGCAAGTTTCCAGCAGCCTGCCCTGCCCCAAGACTTGAGAGAATGAACGGAACGAAAAATGAGCAGGTGGGGACACATGGTGTTTGGCACATCCCTGAGTTCTAGAAAAACCGAAAGGAGCCTTGCCTTGGCATCCAGTAGAATGAGGGGCTAGGGCAGCCTGGCAGAGAGAGGCTCAAGTTCATAGGGAGAAAGCAGAGGGCGACCAGGGCGGACTTGGTGCTAAATGGGTAGAAAGGGGGAAGCTGGGTCTGACCTTCATTCTGTAAGTCAGGGATGTGGCTTTATCACACAGGCATGGCGGCTTCTTGTGACCAGGTCCCAGAAAACTTTATTTTATAAAATAAGTAGATTTATCAAGAAATATCATGGGCCTACTTTATGTTAGACCCTTAAGAGAATCACCTGCTGAACATGCTCAGTGGTAGTGACAGGGATCAGCCCTTCTTCCTGCAGTTTTCAAAAGCTGATAGCCAGAACTCACTCACCTGCCCATAAGTGGTCAGTATCCAGTGGTGGAAGATGCTGATCAGGAGAGTAGGGAAGAGGGAGAGGCCCTTTTAGGAATGCAGTCCCAGGAGGCTTCTCCCTCTCTGCTTGTAAGATTCCAAATGTCTGAGATAAACCCTAGGATATGGTCCAGCAAAGACGCTTTGGGCTATATTCCTCTGAGAGCTAGAGAAGAGTTTTATTTTTAAAACCCTCGTTCCTGCTGGGGGAGGGGGTGGTGGCAGGCATTGGGAAAAACTCTGTTTGGATCGGGAAGGAGGCATTCTACTAGATGTGGGTATCCTTTTATACTTTCTGCTCTCACATATTCTCTTCTCTATACCCTCAAGAATTGTTACTAAAAAACTCCAAGGACAGGAGTTAAGATCACAATGATACCTAACATCGATTCTACTTCATTTTTCCTCCCAAGGCTTTCCACTGGGTAGAATTTTAAATGTGAATAATGGTTCAAAGGCTGAGAAACAAACTGCTCATTACTGGAAAGAGTGCCAGGAATCCTGGGAAGCAGACCTCACTCCCACCGGAGTTCTGCACCTAATAGTAATGGCTTCTTTCATAGTCACGGGAGGGTTGGATCACTGTTTCTTTTCATTCTCGTCTTCTTTCAGTAACTGCTGGGATAAAAGCAAGCCTACAAGAATAAAAAATTCACAAACAGGACAAGAATATTTAGGGCAGGAGATCAGAAGTTCTTTGGTTATTCAGTGAACTGAACTAACTCTACTTTTAAAAAAAGTATAAGGAAATAAATGTCCATCAAACTCCATGTCACAATGGGTATTAGCCTTTCAACCCCATCTCACAGGCTCTAAGCTGAGTTGTCATGCCTAGCAAGTTGAGGTAAGAGACTCAGACTAACCCAGTGATAAAACAGAGCAGTTTTGTCATTATTAATTCCGTTCCCAATATTTACTTTATCTTTAGTCTGAGAAGAATTCTACCAATGTTACTAAATAGCCCATTCCTTTCCACTTCTCATCCCCAAATCCCATCAGTGATGAATGATAGGGATTAGAAAGGTTATTATTACTCTACTAGTTGCCTTAGAGAAAATCCAGTTGCCGAGGAGGGGCAGTTCAAGCTTTCCATCATTAGTTCCTTTCCCCAAATACAATCAATGATTTCTGAGAGGGAAGATAGGTTTAAAGTGACATGATTAAGAAGCATTATACTAAAACTTATCACCTTTATTCACTATCAATGTGATCTTCTTGGAGTATTCATCAAAAAGCACTTTAAACGGATGCTTGGGTGGCTCAGTCAGTTGGGTGTCTGCCTTTGGCTCAGGTCATGATCCCAGGGTCCTGGGATCCAGCCCCATATTGGCCTCCCTGCTTGGCCAGTAGTTGGCTTCCCCCTCTCCCTCTGCCCCTTCCCCCGCTTGTGCTCTCTCTCAAATAAATAAATATATATTTTTAAAGCACTTTAAACGAGTTTTTACATGGCAGTCAAAAAAAATTTTTTTTTTCCTAGATCACAGCTAAGGTTAATTTGATCAAGAGAAGAGGTCCCTCTCAGAGTGGTCAAGAAGTGGTTAGGTCCTAAAACTGTAGCTTCATTTCTAGTCACAGTGAATCTGACTTAGTTTGTGTGTGATAACCCCATCCTGGCACTAGGAAGGCTCTTTTCCAGGACCTATCAATTAACATGGCTTAAGAAACATTCTATGCCCAAGCAATTCAGGCTAAAAATAACTCTGTGGGCTATTTTTTTCTTTACTCATCCACAGAAAGCATTTGTAAGTCAACAAGATCTTTGCTCCTTGAGTGTTTTCACTCCTGCTTACTCCTCCCTGAAAATAGAGTTGTTTGATACAATCAGGAAAGTCAGAGTTGGTGTGAGACATACAGAACAGCAAAACCATGCTGATGCAACTAAGCTTTGTAACTGCCAAGTGTTCGGAGAATAAAAGAACCCAGCATTCAGATAGGCTAAGTTTAAAATAGATTCTCCCTTACTCGCCTTTCTTTACAAATATACACAATTCTTTGACAGTAATATATCGGATTTATACACAAAATTCACTTCTAAGTTAACAATGATAACTGCGTGCTCACTATGCTCCCTTTTCTAAGGAACTTTAGGGGCATTAACTCATTAATTTTCACAACCCTATGAAGTAGATACAATTATCTCAATTTCACATTTGGGAAAACAGAGGCAGAGAAAAAGGAAGTAATCTCTCTAAAGTTCCTCAGCTAATAAGTAGCAGAGCCGAGATAAAAACCCAGGAAGTCTGGATCCAGAGCCCATGCTCTAACCATTACACTACATTGCTTCTGCAACAATCCTGCAACAAAAACCATGATGTTTTCAGATTTCCTACAAAGCTATGTCTCCCTACCAAAAATGTCCATTTACATTCTCTAAACAGAAACATGGTCCCCTGGTTCATCTTAATGTGAAAACAATCAACAGGAACTTTGGTCTCATCCAAAATATATCAACTCTCTTAAACACACCAAATGTTACCTCCTTCCAAATATAAAAATGCACTGAGATAGCTGTTCAAGCATAATTACTTTCTAGCAACAGGAAATGTTTGCAAAATTCAGGCCCTGGACCCCCTCTTCAGTTTAAGCAGTCAGCACTCAATGGATCTCTTGTGGCTAGAACAGAACTCAAGTAGCTAATCTCTGAAAGAAAAACACGTCAATTTTAATAAGACCCTGATTAGACAAGGTTTAATTCTATGAATTTATTATTAAGGTGATAGAGCATAAAGCAGAAAGTTCCTTATGCTTAATGAATCGCTAATAGATTTGCAAAAAATCAAAGCACTGGCCTACTCAGCTATGACAGTTCACATTATCAAAACTTTTGGAACACCAAAGCACCATTCATTTGCTCCTTCTGTACAAAGGTCATAACCCTTACTTAAAACTTTGTCTAACCTCAATTTGTCCCATCTCTTAAACACTGTTTATTTATAACCTGTTATAGACCAACACCAGTGTTCAAAGCACTAGCAACAATATTTTAAGATATGCTTCTAATTGATTTGCTTTTGAAATAGATTAGTGAATACCTTTCAAACACTGAATATTTGCCTTAGACAAAAAGCTCTCTTAAATGCAGTGATTATAGTAAAATCAACCGATGATTTGGCTGTCATCACCTAAGTGTTTACCATGACCCAAACACCGGAGCAAACCAGGAAGTTTTGCTAAGTTGAATTTGCCTAGTCCTCCTTCCTTATCTAATTTGACACAAGCAATTTCCTTTCACTGATGCATTTACTTTCTACAGATAAAACAAAGGAAAAAAAAAAAAGCATTGAAAATTCCATCCTGACATCCACTGGACTGCAGGGTGGATCTGACCAACTGGGCAAGTCAGTCTCATCAGCTTCCCTCATGTGTCAGTTTTTTTCAATAACAAAGCTGAAAGATGATCCATGTTAATATAGTTGAACAGGATACTAAAAGGAAGTTTTTGAGAAAACATTTTTGCTTATGGGAAGGGCTTCAAAATTTGGCACTAAAGTTATTTAATATCAGACACCATCAGATTGGCCTGAAGAAGATCAAATTGGGCTAAGCTGACTTTTAAAAAGGCAGTTGTAGTGACAGGTTTCAAGAAACTGGCTGGCCACTGATATTAGTATCTAATAGCTATCCTCTGATCTAGGGGAGAAAACTTAAACGTGTCTCTCCATACTCAGTGAAGTCAGCAAACAATGTCCCCAGTCTGTGCATGACTGATATTAAGAACCACACTTTTCCAGCCAGGACCATAGTTTCCCTCCTCCCACTTCTCTCCCAACCCAGACAGGTGATTACAGACAAGGAGGCAATTAAGTTGCTTCAAAATATTTAATACGTGTTAGACACGTAAAGTTACATTTTTATACAAAAATCAATACAACGAAGGAGAAAATACTGTACAAAAACCTTGTCAGCTCCCCCAACCTTTATACAACAAAGACTGGAGTCACCGTATCTACAAAACCATAAGGTCTTTCCACTTAGGGCTTCTGTCTGTAAACTTTGTTTCATTAAACACTTTTTAAAAGCACTGTGTAGTAGTTCTGATCTAGAGCTTTTAAAAATATATCTATTCTCTATAAACTCCGTATTTCCAAGCTTGAACTCTTCTGTGAAGTTCATCAAGCTTTTTTTTTCCCTGTGGGAAAGACAAGGGCCGCTCATATTCCCTTCTCCCAGAGTAATCACAGGGTATAAACGTTTTTCAGTGTGATAGAAGGGTGGGGGGAGAGAGAAATAATACAAGCCTCTACCCCAGACTAAATCCCTCTAGTCTTAGGAAATCCTGTGAGGAAATGCCACCCCTGGCACTAGTGCGGGGCTAGCTTTCATGTGAGGGGTGTGTGTAAAGTCCCTTCCTCCCCCGAGTACGAAAGGGGAACTCCCCGGCCCTCTCAGCCGCTTCCTTCTCGGGGCTGCCGGCAGAGGAAAGTCCCTGTCTGCCCCCAAGCTCCTAAGCCCTGGGAAAGGGGTGATGCATTCCAGAAGGACAAAATAGTCTTAATTCAACAAGACGAACATACGTACACAGACATAACAACACTACACAAAAGCGAACGATCGTCCTCTTCCGACAAGCCTCACCCCCCCCACCCCCCAAGTCTCCAGAGGAGACCGCAGGGAGGCTCGGCGCGGCAGGGCCGCCGAGCCAAGGGCTGTCCGTGCGGCCCGGCAGCACCCGCGGGCTCCGCCACGCGCCCAGCGCCTACGGTCCCTGGGCCGTCCTCGCGGCCTCACGTCGGGGCCACCCCGCCGCTCAACCTCCTTCCGACGGGGACCCGGGGGGCTCAGAAGGCCACGATGGCTGTGCTCCAAGGGTTAATGTCTCTCAGCACCGGCTTATCGCAGCAGATCTGCCCGGGCTCCGCGGCTTCCGCACCGCTCTCCTCTCCCTCGGCTTCCTCCCGGCCGCCCCCGGGGCTTTTCCGCAAGAGTCCCGAGAAGCTGGAACCGAAGATGCTAATGAGGTTAGCCACGTTACCGGTCTCCATCTCCTCCTCCTCCTCCGCCGCCCCGCCCGACTGCTCCTCTGAGTTCCGGCGGGGCTTCTTCAGCGGGCTGGAGCCGGGCGCCGGGCCGCCACCCACGCCCGCCGCGCCGCGCTTCCGGGGGCCGACGGCCGGCGGTGCCGGGGGCTCGTCCTCGGCGGGCCGCGGCGCGCAGCAGCAGTCAACGCGGGGGCACGCGCCCAGAGGCCCCGGCCGGCACTCCGCTCCTGGGGGGCAGCCGCAGTGGCGGCGCGCCCCACGGGGCCCCTCGGGGAAGCCGTCTGAGCCTCCGGCGGGGCCCCCGGCTCCTCCCTCCGCCGCCTCGCGCGGTCCCTCCACGCTGCGCCAGGCAGCTTCCGCCGCCTCCACCTCTCCGCCCCGAAGAGTTTCCCCTGCGCCCGTCATCGAGGCCCCGGGCTCCGCGTCGCCCGCCCGCGGCGCGGCCGGGTCAGCGGGGCGCTCCGGCTGCGGCTCGATCTCGGGCCAGGCAGCACCGGCGGCCGGCGGGGGCGGCTCCCCCCAGCCCGCGGGCGGCCCGGCCGCCGGCTCCCCGGGCTGCGGCGGCGGTACCGCCGGGCTCCCCGCGGGACCGGCCAGGTAGAGGCCCGGGCACGGGTCACTCAGGTAGACCTGGCGGGCGCTGCGCAGCACCAGGGAGACCAGCAGGTTCTTGTGCAGTTTGATGCCGCCGCGCTGGACCCGCGAGTTGTAGATCTTGCCCAGGGAGATGCTGACGATGCGGTGAGCCTCCAGCTTGAACTCCATCCTGCCTCCCCTTCGCGGGGCTGGCGCCGAGGTGAGGGGTGAACCCCCGGCTCACGTTCGGAAGCTGAGAGGGAACGAGAGGCGTCGACAAGTCCGGTCCGGGGCTGGACCCTCGATACCTGAAGGCTGAAAATAAACGACTCCAGTGACGCGCTCACCGACCCCCGCGTCCTAGTCACCACATAACACAGCTCAGCCCCAGGTCCAGTCGCTGACTGAGGGCAGCCCGGACGCCCGGCGCCTTATATAGGCCCCTCGACCGCCAATCGCGACGGGCCGCCAACCGTTCCGGGGCTGGCCGGCGCGCCCTCGTGCGCCGCGCGCGGCCAATCGGAGGCCGAGGAGGGGCGCCTGGGTTATTCGAACGTTAGTCCCGCGGAGCAGGCTCTTAAAGGGGGCGACGACGCGCTGGCCGGACGGGTCCGGGCTTGTGCGCCGCGGACGGGTGACGGGGCGGAGGCGTAGCCAGAGTGTGGTTTGTAGTTAAGGATTCTGGCTTGTGCGCCGGCTTGCCAGAACCAGAGGGAACTAAACCACTCGAACTTTCATCTGAGTATACCCCTGGATAATAAATAGTATCACCACAAGGTATATAGCAGGTACCGATTTTGGATGAGTGCCTTGCCTTCCTAGAGTCACACACACTCGTAACATCTGTCAGTTCTAACCCCCAAGAAAGAAAAAGGGGGTTCTAAAAGTTCCTAAGGTTTTTGGCTGCTTATTAAGGAATTGTGACTAGGTACGAAATTATTGGTTCTCTACTAAAGCCATCATCTATCACTTTGTTCTCTAGATTCTAGAATAAACACATGTGTCACTTGGGTTACAATGAAAGGTGGTACAAGTTCTTCCCGGTTATTTTTCTTCAACACAAGGACTGATAAGTTCACCCTTGGAAGAAGTTCTAAAAATACAAATAGAGAAGTCCTGTATTCCCATCATGATGTCATAATTTTATTTTGTGTCAAGGTAAAAATATAGGGGAAGACTGTTCCAGACTTTTCTGGTCAGTCAACAACTTAGTCTATCTAGTGATCCTTAGTACATGGCATTAGGGCGGAATCACCACAGGGTTGTCCAGAGTCCTGGACTGGGTTCCTGGAGGGTCAGTTTGAGTTAGTCCACCTAAGCTCCACCACAGACCCTGATGATTCTGGGTAAAGAACCTCAGGATACCTTAGTTTCTCCAACTCTAAAAGGGAGAAATCACATACACATCTACTCTATTATGCAGAAGAGAAATGACAACTCTCACCATCCATAGATAAATGGAAAAAGATGTGGTACACACACACAATGGAATATTATTCAGCCATAAAAAAGAATGAAATCTTGACATTTGCAATGACATGGATGGAGCTAGAGAGTGTAATGCTAAGTGAAATAAGTCAGTCAGAGAAAGACAAATACCATATGATTTCACTCATATGTGGAATTTAAGAAACGAAACAAACAAGCAAAGGAAAAAGAGAGACAAACCAAGAAACAAGACTCTTAACTAGAGAATGAACTGATGGTTGGTGGGAGGGGGAATGGGTGAAATAGGTGATGGGGATTAAGGAGGGCACTTGTGACTCCTGGGTGGCTCAGTTAAGGGTCTGCCTTTGGCTCAGGTCATGATCCCAGGGTCATGTTCTCAAGGTCCTGGGATTGAGCCCGTATCATTAGGCTCCCTGCTCAGCGGGTAGTCCGCTTCTCTCTCTCCCTCTGCCCCTCCCCCTTCTGCTCTCCCTCTCTCTCTCTCTCTCATTCTCTCTCTCCCACTCTCTCAAATAAATAAAATCTTAAAAAAAAAAAGGAGGGCATTTGTTGTGATGAGCACTGAGTGATGTATGGAAGTGTTGAATCCCTACATTGTACACCTGAAACTAATATAACACTGTATGTTAACTATACTGGAATTAAAATTTTTTTTTAAATGACAACTCTCAGCCACATCTGAATCATAAAACTAAGCATAACTTTCTTGGAATCCACATGGAATAGTTGGCCTAATCCTGCACCAGAGTTTGGCCAAGTGGGATATTTGGTTAGGAAAAATAGTGAAAAGTGGGCTTGATAATGGGTAATTCACAGTCAAAAGGACTCCAACGGATGTGATGGCTCAGTAACATTACTTATGCCACAACCTATTAATGGTAATCGAGACACCAGGGCATGAGACCCAGAGTTCCTCCCCTCTAGGAATTTTCAGCTTGCATAAAGGAGATAAAATAGTAACATGAATAATTCAGAAGCAAGCCACATATTTTGAGTAATAACATGAAAATTTTTCTTCTCTTTTCTCTTTCTTTGATAGTTATTAGTCACCATAAAACACTGATTAAGAATGCAGGCTTTGAAGGGAAGCTTCCTGAGTTGGAATCCCAGCTCCACTTTTTACTTGCTGTGTGACCTTTGGAAAGTTATTTTACCTCTCTGTGCCTTCATCTTTTCCATCTTAAAATAGAGATAATAATAGTCCCCACCTCTTAGAGTTTTGTGAGGATAAAACAAGGTAACACATGTGAAGCTCTTAGAACAGCCTGGCATATAAGAAGCTATCAATGTATGTTAGTTAGAAAATATCACCCCACGCAAGACCCAGGGGTGGGAGAAGAGGCTGAGGAGGGAAGAAACAGACAGGAGAAAGAAGCTATGCTTGAAGAGGGTGTTGAAAAACGCTGAGGTAGGATCCACAAGTTCTGAGCAGCTGGAGCAACAAAGTTTGGTATAGGGCGTATCATTTGGCAGGTGTGCCAAAGGCTAGAAACAGGGGCTGGAGCCATATGACAGTGGGTCATGCATGTCTCAATGAGGAGATGGGGCCACCGGGAGCTACTTAAGGTTGTTGAGTAAGAGAACCACAGAACAGATTCTAGAACAGTCAGTACACTTAATTTACAACTGAACTACAAAGAGGATCACTTAATCATAAAGCTCTTGTGAGAGTTTAGGCAAAGGGTGGTGAAAGCCTGAACTAAGTGGAGGTAGGAAGAATTAAAAAAAAAAACAACAACAACAAGAAACACAAGGAACTGTAGTGATGATCTGGGATGTCCCCACCCACTCAAACAGGTCACTGAAAGAGCAAGCACTAGGTGAAGCTGACCCACATGAGCTGGGAGTTTCACCATCTGCCCCTGCATTCGTGGTCCCTCAGCACTGCTCTCCTCACTTGCACCTGTCATGTTCAGGGCCCCTCTCAAATTGTGCTGTCATCGAAGGCAGGAGCCCATCTCATATTTGTAGCCAGAAGATAGCGAGAATATTTAACAAATGTATGGCACAGGCAGTAACCACCAGAACAGAATCCTGGAGGCCCTTATGGTACCAGGGTTTACGGCGGATTCCTGCAGGAGTGGCTGAGTGGCCAGGAAAGGGTGCACTCGGGGGGCTGGGGCAGACGTTCTGCCAACTGGCATGGAACCATTACAATATTTTAACAACTGGGGTGGCCACACCAGTGTATACTGGGCGATTATGAACTTGGCTTACTGAATATCGAATAATGATATTGTCTATCCAGCACTGTGCTAGTCACTTTCCAGCCATTATTTATCATCCTTAAAAAGTTCTGAAAGTAGATCAGGAAACTAGGACTCTGAAAGGTCAAGTAATTTCCCCCAGGTCACGCAGCTATGTGTGGAGAGGGTGGGATTGAACTCCAAACCTATGGAGCTCTAAAGCTTGAGTGCAGAGTTCTGGGACCAGGTTACCTTGTTTCACCTCTTACTAGCTGTGTGACCTTTGGAAAGTTATTTCACATCTAAGCGAAATGAGAAAGTCATGCCCAAGTTATTCAACCTTTCTGTGCCTCGGTCGCCTATTGTGTAAATAGGAAATAACGATACTGGGACACCTGGGTGGCTCAGTTGGTTAAGCATCTGCCTTCGGTTCAGGTCATGATCCCAGGGTCCTGGGATCGAGCCCCGCATCGGGCTCCCTGCTCAGCAGGAAGGCTGCTTCTCCCTCTCCCACTCCCCCTGCTTGTGTTCCCTCTCTCGCTGTGTGTGTGTCTCTCTCTCTGATAGATAGATAGATAAAATCTTAAAAAAAAAAAAAGAAATAACAATACCTAAGGGGCTGAGTACAGCTCCCAGCACCATATAAGCACTTACTAAGTCTATTTCCTGATATTGTTCTTTTCTTTTTTTTTTTTTAAGATTTTATTTATTTATTTGACAGAGAGAGACACAGCAAGAGAGGGAACACAAGTAAGGGAGAGGGAGAAGCAGGCTTCCCACAGAGCAGGGAGCCCGATGCGGGGCTCGATCCCAGGACCCCGGGACCATGACCCGAGCCGAAGGCAGACGCTTAACGACTGAGCCACCCAGGCGCCCCCTGATATTGTTCTTATTATACCAGTGCCCATATGAGTCCCAGGCACATAGTGCTTGTTGAATTGTACATGGTTTTTCTACAATACCACAGAATAGCTGCTCAGGAAATGTCCACTGATCACTCCTATTATCAGGACTTCTTCTAATCCTAGACAACAGAATGGAACCTTGAGAACGCATCTCTTTTTTTTTTTTTTTAAGATTTTATTTATTTTCTTGACAGAGAGAGACATAGCGAGAGCAGGAACACAAGCAGGGGGAGTGGGAGAGGGAGAAGCAGGCTTCCCGCAGAGCAGGGAACCCGATGTGGGACTTGATCCCAGGACGCTGGGACCATGACCTGAGCCGAAGGCAGACGCTTAACGACTGAGCCACCCAGGCGCCCGAGAACTCATCTCTTATGCTCAGCAAACTTTACCTCCCCCTACCAAAAGAGAGATCCAGAACAACTTTTCCTAAGCTTTAGAAAGCAGGTGACTGAGTTCGAATTTGCCATTATCAATCATTGAGACTTCTTCAGAAAAAAAAAAAGAAGTGGTAGAGGATGAGAAACACTAGCAGTGTGAGAAGGATCCAGGGAGCAACTGCTCTGGACGAAATGGCCAGAGCATGTCCATGGAGTCTGGTCCATCCCTCCACCCCAGCCCCTCCCCTGGACACACGCGAGCAGGTTAGCATGCTGACAGTTGGCCACACCTGTTCCCACTCAGGTGCTCTCTGGCCTCTGACTGGAGGATTCCTCTAAGAGCAGGGCCTGTGTGCCCACTGCTGTTGACTTTATTTCTTGTTGTTCTTTTTCTTGCATGACAACTTGAAGGCTAAGGATTATGATCAGATGATTACAGAGCTTCTATTGCCTTAAATTAAGTCTAGTCTGTATAAGAACAATGCAAACACACCATGGATGATACACTCCATAGCCCGTGCTGGGAGAAGTAACGAGTGAGAGGAGTGGGTGAAGTAAGTTCCCTGCACCAAGCCTACCTTGCAATGTTAGGCCAGTTGGAAATTGTTGGGGGTCAAAGTTGCTTATGTAAGTGAATAATCATGCGTATGAAATCCTGAGTTCTTTAGTGGAAAAGCGCTACAAAAATATATTATTAGCACTTTATGTAGGCAATACTCCTCTTGCTCTTCTGAGGACAGATAAAGCTATTTATTTATTTATTATTAATTAATTAATTAATTTATTTATTTATTTCAGAGAGATAGCTCGCAAGCAGGTGGAGGGGTGGGGAGAGAGAGAGAATCTTTTTTTTTTTAAGATTTTATTTATTTATTTGACAGAGAGAGACACAGCGAGAGAGGGGACACAAGCAGGGGGGAGCGAGAGAGGGAGAAGCAGGCTTCCCGCTGAGCAGGGAGCCCAATGTGGGACTCGATCCCAGGACCCTGGGATCATGACCTGAGCCGAAGGCAGACGCTTAACGACTGAGCCACCCAGGCGCCCCGAGAGAGAGAATCTTAAGCTGAGTGTGGAGCCCAACGGGGGAGAGGGGGCTCAATCTCACAACCCTGAGAATCATGACCTTAGCTGAAATCAAGAGTCGGATGCTTAACCGACTGAGCCACCCAGGCGCCCCCCCAAAGCCACTTTTTAATTCAACTTTTTCTCTCTCACTCTTGTCATATTTTATATCTTTTTTTTATTTCCTTTTGGCTGCTTGACTACTATAGAATTTCTTTATTTTCAAATAACATTTGACCAGGAGTGGGCACCAAAACCTGCCTTTTTTTTCCTCCTCCCCATTTCCTTTCCTAAATTAGCCCTCCTTCTTGTCCTAAATTTTATATTTTGGTTCAGAGAAACTTAGGTTATTTTTATAATCATCCTTGTCATACCTTGCCTCCTTTAGTAGTCTTAGAGAACAGATTCCTCCATAAATAGAGTACTCAAACTCATTAAAATGAGCCTACCACCTTCTCAAGCCGCAGAATAAGAAACCACTACCATATAAAACCCTAGGCCTGCACTGTTCAATATAGTAGCCACAGGGCCAATGGGGCTAGGATGATTGAGGAACTGAATTTTGAATTTTATTTACTTCAAATCTAAAAACTGAAACAGGGTAAAATCCTTTTTTTGAAACCCAACTTTATTATGTAACATTTTTGAAGATTGAAAATTTAGCATCTGAATCAATGCTGCAATTATAAAATACAGAGCAGAGTTCAAAGGCTTAGTATCAAAAAGAGAACATAAAATGTCTCATTCATATTTTTAGAATGGTTACATGCTGAAATGATAAAACTTTGGATATACTGACTTAAATAAAATATATTATTAAAATTAATGTAACCTGTTTCTTTTTACATATGTGGCTCAAGTTATATTTCTTCTTTTTTTAAAGATTTTATTTATTTACTTGACAGAGAGAGAGGGAGAGAGCATAAGGAGGGGGAGCAGCAGAGGGAGAGGGAGGAGAAGCAGGCTCCCCACCGAGCAGGGAGCCAGGTCACGACCCAAGAAGGCAGATGCCCAACCGACTGAGTCACCCAGGTACCCCTCAAATTATATTTATATTGGACAACAGTGCCCTAATGGTAATAAAAGGATAGGGTGGTGTGGACATATAAACATGCATGAGCATATTGTGAGGGAAGATAAAGTAAAAAGGAAGTAAACCATAAAACACTTAGATGGTTGTTAAAACACTTAGCTTCTTAGAAAATCTAAGAAAAAAGCAAAAAAACAGAGCCAATCAGCCAGACGAAAGTTCTTTCTAGAACTGAGAAGTAGCCACACAGGTGGAGAAGCACAATTCTACGTATCTGATTGTGAGAACACAGCAGTTATCACAATATTATTTTAAAATTCAAAATATAAACACACAAACAAATTTCAGAAACTCACTTGGACAGCACCATTCTCGTGCGTTGTTAGAGCGCATTTATCCTTTTCAAATTCTGATGTCCACCTGGAAGCTGCAGGACCATTTGTTTCCAATGTGCCATTTTCCCTGCACAAAAACCTTCAGTGGCTCCCCATGACCTTTATGGCAAAAATCCAACCCTCTGGCCTGGTCTCTGGAGTACTACACAATACACTGTCAAAGACAAACAGCCTGGAGTGGTGAATAGAGCCTGGCTTCTCACCAGCTGTGCGTGCTCTTTATCTTATAAAATTGGGGAGTTGGACTAAATCAGTGGCCCTCAAACTCTGGCTGCACAGTAGAATCACCTGGGGAGCCTTTAAATACAGGAGCTGCCCAGACCTCACTGCAGATGACTTAAATCAGAAACTCTGGAGTGAGACCCAGGTATTAGAATTTTTTAAAACTCCATAGGTGATTACAATGTGCAGTCACGTTTGAGAACCAGCGGACTAGATATGATTGTTTTAGGATCACTTCAGGTCTAGAATTCCGAGATTCTGTGAATCCAGGCAAACCTTTTCAACCTTTCTAGGACCCTGAACAACATAAAAGACCCATCTCTTTCCCAGCTAGACAGGTCTAATCAAAAGTATATGTCTATCTTCTACTTCCTTAACAGAATGCCCTCTCCCTTCCTGCCCAAATTCTGCACCATCACTTCCTCCAGGAAGCCGTCCATGCCCACTGGTATTTACAGTGTTCTCACTTGGGCACACATACTCTGCTATTTGTTACTGAAAACCACAATACCACTTGTTATGTATAACCTTTGTATTTTTGTGTTTTATTTACTTGCATAGTATCTATTTAACTTAGTGTGGATATATTTCTCATTTCCCAATAACATTCAAGTGCTGGGAAATGCTACATTATACTTTCTTTGCATCCTGCCTCCTCTACACCCAGAAGCTTAAATATTGCTATGTACATATTGAGGGATCAATAACTAGTTGATAAACAAGTTTTTAATGGGCTCCACAAATCTGATGCTAAACTCTTTAAACACAGACAACCAGAGGGTAAAAAAAAGAGTACTCCACATACATTACTTTAGTGGCATATTAACCAAAATATCACAACAAATACATTTTATCTTATCCTAGCTCATTATTATTCATGACCCTAACCTCCACCTTTTCCCTATAAAAGCTATTTTTTTCACATGAAATAAGTTGATTTTTGATAGTTTGCTTTTTCTGCCATGCTATTTACCAATGTCTGATTTTATTACTGAGAAAGTAATTGCTTGCCTACTCTGTTCTGATTAAACATTTATTATGGATTAATGATGTACTGAAAACCCCGCTGGGTATCAGTACCTCCTTTAAGGGCAACCTATATATCTTCAGCCAGTATGAAAATCTCGCCTCTTCTCCCCACTCCCGTTCTAATCGCTGAAACTAATAGCGCGAATTCTAATTCATCAGTCAAGTCCATTTTAGATCAACACAGCTGATCTAAATGCTAACATGAATGCGCATTCATTTTGAAAACCCCAAATCACTAACCCATCTCATGTTCATTTTGACTAAGCAAATTCTGAGTAAGTATTTATACAGACACATCCTGCAGTGTAAAAGGAAGTTTCAGATCTGCTGTCTAACCAGGAGCTGGTGTGTGGATTAGCAGATTTATGTTTATAAAGCAGTCTGAGCTCTTTTGAGGAAAAATGATTTTGAAATAGGCAGCACGCTCATATCCTTCCCTGCATCTTTATCACTTACAAAGTTCTCTGAGTCCAACTCCTCTCTTAAAAAAGCTCATTCCTTTTGCCATTCTTTGAAAATATCAAAAGATCATTGTGGGGGTTGGGAAAAGGTGTCCTTTAAAAGTCAAGTAGGACTAGGATCCTTCCATTATGAGAACTGGTCAGAGGAGAAAAACTAGTTATAAAATGTTGTGTGGCGTTGCCCTTTTAAGAAGCGTAAGCATTCGGTTCCCAGTCTTTTCATCCCATTTTCCTCGCAGGCTGACGTAATGCTTAGGAAGTTTAGAATCACGTGGGGGCTCCTGAGGTCAGAGTCCCAAGGACCCTTTTCTCCGTCTGGGTCTTTTTCTGTTTGATTTTGAATTGTCCACGCCGTGATGGAATGAGTGCGTGTGACAGTGGATGTTCCGATTAGTGTGCCTGGGTGGGATTGTTTTCCGGTATGTCAGTGGGTTTTACGGGGGAGAGGGGGACCGACTCAGTCAATTTGGCCGCAGTGGTTTGAATAAATGCTCCGGGCAGGGCAGGTCCGGTCCCGGAGGGATGGCAGAGCCCCTGAAGTCTTTTCGGTTAAGATAGGAATTTTTTGTTTGGGTTTGGGGTTGGTTTGTTTGTTTTGAGGCTTATAAATGATTTTTAAACTATTTTGATTGGTTCTCGGGCCAATATTATGTTTATGTGTTTCTAATTGGGTAGAAGAATTCGGTTTATTTTTTGAAATATTAGTTTGTGTGCCTGTGCTTGAGAGGAAAAGGAGCTCCTTAGCCCCCTCTCTTCTCACAGATGTGAGAGGAAAATAGAATGAAGGGAAACGGTATGACTTTCTCTCTCTCTCTCTCTCTCTCTTTTTTTTTTTTTTTGGTGAGATCTAACTAGACTAGAAGGGTTTGACAAACAATTAACAATCCTCCCCACTCAGCTGCTGTTTCCCAAAATAGCATCTTCTTAGCTGCCAGGGTAGATGGAGGGCCTTAAGGGGAGGAAGACACAAAGATGCCCTCTTTTTAAAGCCTGCATCTCTATGAGATCTTGAAGGCAGAGGGGGAAACCCAGGGGATTAAATTAGCAGGCAGCCCAGGCTCCACCTGGAAGGGAGATAGATAATAGGCTTTTAAGACAGGAAACAGCTTGTGCTCCAAAATAATAATTTTCAAAAGCAACACATGATGGATACTGAGAAGTTTTTCTAACCGCCCCCCCAGTTCACAATTTCATAATTTTCCCCAGTTCAATAATTAAAGCAAAATCGCCCTTTAAGATGCAGTTCAGTGAATGAGTCAGGTCTTCTGGTATTCCTGCAATTCTGCTCCACCTCGCCCCCCATATTTGGAAGGACCGTTCCAGCCAGCCCTTCTCTAAACCTGACTCCCTGTTGCAGAAATTGCTCAATGCCAGGTCTGGGGAGATCTGATTAGGGTTGTGTTGCCTTTTTCCCCGTTTTCTTCCTTTTTCCTTCTCTGTTTTGTCCTCTTACGTTCTTATTTCTTTTTCCCCTTTTTCTGCTCTCTCAGCCTGCCATTTTTACCTCTTCCTTTTCCTTTTCTCTGAAAGACTGCCTCTCACACTCCCACATGTCAATTTGCTCTGCCAGCCCAGGCTCTCTGGGGTCCTGAAATGTCTCCTGTCATGAATGGGGATGTGGATGGGAAGGGAAAGCACACGACACGCTAAACAAAGGGAACAGACCAGCAACACGCCTTCCAGAAGGTTGGGAGCTTGAAGATCAAGGAGGAAGGCAGAGAAAGAGAAGGACCAAATATGCCCTCAAAGAATTAAAAGATTATACCTATCAAATTGGATTCTAAATTTTGCTGTTTTAAAATTTCCTTGAAAATACACCCAACAGGAATTAAAGCCGCTATCAAAACCAGAAACCTGTTCATGAATTAACTCCCAATCAACCTCAGCTGCTAGAAACCATGGGCTTGGTTCCTTTTGCATTCTAGATGTGCTTCCACTCTAATAGTGACACTCTAGCTCATGGTCTGATCATAGGACTATGTCCCTCTGAACTGGCGCTTCCTTCTCCTGCGTGGATCCTCAGTGTTTAGCACAGCCCTTGGTCTAGAGGAAGCACTCCCGTGTTGGAAGGACTCTCTTGGAGTGTTGGGGTGAGTGGATGGATGGATGGAGAGGAGAATAGATAGTAGAGCAGGACACCTGGAATACTCATACATTTTCTCTTTTTCTCCTGATATTCCAAAAAAGGCAACATATGATTGGCAAACTTTCTTCTGACAGATAGACAAGATAGAGAAGCAATGGGATTGACTTTGTTCTGACAAGACTTGCTCCACAAATATCCTCTTCAGCGCCTAACACGGTACATGGCACACACAGGGTTACACTCAGCACACGTTTGTTGAATTAATGATTAAGAGAGGAGAAAAATAGCTCTTCTCCCTGGAGGAAGAGGTTTCCAGGAAAGAGAATGGAGGAGCAGTAGAGAGTGATTCAAATATAAAGCATTTGAGGCATAGCTTCCCAACCTCAGCTCTGTGAAATATCATAAGAAACAACCTCATGATGAGAGGGGTATTTTGGAGACTATCGAAGGGCTTCTAAAGTAAAGAAAGAGGACTGGGAGTATATATGTGGTGTGATATTTCCAAAGGACCCTCCTTCAAAGGTATTTGTGGCTGACTCAAATGTTAAACATTTGGATCCAGAGATGCTTACATTCTTTTTACTTTGGCAAGGACTTTGCATGATAGAGGGAGCAGGGTCAACACCGACGAGGTAGGCAAAATAGGATACTTGCAGCCCAGAGAGCACAGCTTCTGCTCTGGCCCAAACTGGGGTGCTGGAAGGGCTGGGATAATGCTAAGCAAATCCGTGATGATGCAGGTACATAACCAATATTTAGCATACAAGATGGCTCACTCTGGGATTTGGCCATCAGCTAGCTTTAGGCCATTCATTTATCTAACTCCACCCCCACTCCCCAAGCTCTCCAGCCCCCCCCCTCCAAAAAAAAGCACAGGAGAGCTGAGATTTACAGAGGCCAGGAGCTTTACCAAATTCTGGACACAGAATATGCCTGGGAGGTAGTAGAAAGGGTAGTTAATTGGTTGGCTCCTGAATGTGTTAATCCTGAGCAAAGCTGTGTTACTACCTCATTAGCACATTAATTCTACTGACTATTCTCTGCAGTCCTGTATCACTTAATATCCTAGGCATTTCTGGAGGTTGTCTTACAAAATCAAGTTGTATTGACTAGAATTGCAAACTAAGGCTCTTGGCTCAAAAGCTCGTATTCAGGAACATTTTAGAGTAAGAAAAGATAAGGTTGTAAATATGTGCCTGAAATACTGAGCCTGGTTCTTTCTTCTCTGCTCAGAAAAGCAAGCACACAGCGCGAGGTGAGCAGCTGGGCTGGAAGTGGTCTCTGGGCCCTGTGAAGGATTCGATGCCCCCCATCTCCACACACCCATGACCGCTCTCCCAAAGGAGACCGCCTCTCTCCCGGCTGCTAGCCAGCTGGGTGACCCTGTGTCAGCCACGGCACTTCACGGTCCTCGGGATCCTAATCTATGAAATGATGAGGCTCATCTAAGGTCCCTTCCAGTTCCAACGCTCTTTAAAAAGAAGAATAAAAAAGACTTTGAGCAGCCCAACCTTATTTGCCAAATTAGTGGCAGTGGGGGACTATTTAAAGGAAAAAGGATTTGGGATGTTTCCTAAATGTTTCTGGGTTTATTAAAATCCCTGCAGTTCAGGTTCTAAAGCAACAAAATATAAGAGGACAGGAGGGCCATTGCAATATTCTCATTAATTAACATTTAAAAAAATAAAATTACTCAACTTCATCCAGTGAACATTCACTGATTGTCTACATGTGCCAGGCACCGTATCAGTCCCTGGGAACAGCAGGATGAGTATGGCCCCATCCAGCACTGCCTTCATGCAGCTCACCTCCTTATAGGGGAGACAGGTGGGTGAGAATAAAAAGTCATCTATAACAGAAATAATCATCAGAGTCATCATCATCAATAATAGAGTGTTACCAGTATCAGTCCTATAATAGGACTCTGTGCAAGGACAAGGGTGGGATCAAAGAGGGCACAGGGAACCCTCCTGTGATGCAGGTCGTGGAGGCAAGGTGTGAGCTGGGGGCCAAGGCTCATGGTGTCAGAGAAAGAGGCTTGAGCTACCTTTTCTTCTAGTGCAGAAGTGAATAATGTACAGAAAAATGGGAGTGGGTAGGGGGAGCTCCAGCCACCATCCAATCCTTAATGAACTAGTATCTGCCCCTGAAGCATGCCAGGGCACCACATTTGTCTGTGTGGTTCACTGAGGTATCTCTAGAACCTAGGATAGTAGATGGCACATAGGGTGCTCACAAAATAGTTGTTGAATGAATAAAAGGAATACATTAGGCTGGCTCAGTCGGTAGAGCATTCAACTCTTGATCTCGGGGTCATGAGTTCAAGCCCCCTGTTGGGCTTAGAGTTCACACAATAATAATAATAATAATAAAACAATACATTCAAATAAAGCCTCTGTTCATGTTATTCCTAAGTACCTTTTTGACCAGTTCAGAATGCTACACAGTACCATCACAGAAGCCGAGGGAGGAGCTTTCAACAATGAAAGTACATTGGGTGATGTTTAACTCATGTCAGATATGTCAGAAAGGACAAGTGAAATTAGAAAGAGAAGTAGAGGGCGCCTGGGTGGCTCAGTTGGTTAAGCGACTGCCTTCGGCTCAGGTCATGATCCTGGAGTCCCGGGATCGAGTCCCGCATCGGGCTCCCTGCTCGGCAGGGAGTCTGCTTCTCCCTCTGACCCTCCCCCCTCTCATGTGCTCTCTCTGTCTCATTCTCTCTCTCTCAAATAAATAAATAAAATCTTTAAAAAAAAAAAAAAAAAAGAAAGAAAGAGAAGTAGATTGGACAGTTGGGAGTTTCCAGTGACTTCCCCAGCAACAGCATGACTGGAGGGGTAGTGACATATACAAGTCCTTCTGCAGAGCAGGAAGAGTGACAAGGAAGTGAGGAGTGGAGACAGCTTGCAGATAGCTTGCTCATAAGAACTCTGATTGTGAAGATAAGGGAAGGTCTTAAGTAGAGAGAGACATCCAGGAACTTGGGAGGGTTTCTGAATCCAGGGAAAGATCACAGAAAGTAAGAGGAAAAGGACCCACCCAATGTTGAGTTCCCATAGTATGTAACCCTCCCAACAACCCTGGGGAAGGTGTGGTGCTTTGTATGTGAGGAAACTGGAGTTTGGAGTTGTTTTTTTTAAAACTTGCTTAAAGGGCACCTGGGTGGCTCAGTCGGTTGAGCGTCCAACTTGGGCTCAGGTCGTGATCTCAGGGGGCCCTGGGATCACTCTGCACTCAGCAGGGAGTCTGCTTCTCCCTCTCCCTCTGCCCCTCTCCCTGCTCGTGCTCTCTCTCTCTCAAATAAACAAATACATTTTTTTAAAAAGAATGCCTTGGGCGCCTCGGTGGCTCAGTCGTTAAGCGTCTGCCTTCGGCTCAGGTCATGATCCCAGGGTCCTGGGATTGAGTCCCACATCGGGCTCCTTGCTCAGCAAGGAGCCTGCTTCTCCCTCTGCCTGCCTCTGTCTCTCCCTCTCTATGATAAATAAATAAAATCTTAAAAATATATAGATATATATATAAAAAAAAGATTAAAAAATAAAAAGAATGCCTTAAAACTTGCTTAAGACATGCTACAACATGGATAAACCTTGAGGACATTTTACTAAGTGAAGTAAGCCTGTTACAAAGACAAATACCATATGATTCTCCTACTATGAAGTACCTAACGTGTCAAATCATAGAGACAGAAAACAGAAGGTGATTAGCAGAGGCTGGGGAGGGGTGAGCAGGGTGTTGTTTAGTGGGTACAGAGCTTCAGTTTTATAAGATGAAAAGAGCACTGGAGATGAGTTGCACAACAATCTGAATTACTTAACACGACTGAACTGTACATTTAAAAATGATTAAGATGGTGAACTTTATGTTACGTATATTTTACCACAATTAAAAAAAAAAAGTGGGCACTTGGGTGGCTCATTCAGTTAAGCATTTGCCTTCGGCTCAGGTCAGGATTCCCAGGTCCTAGGATCAAGCTGGAAACTGACAGGCTCCCTGCTCAGCGGGGAGTCAGCTTCTCCCTCTCCCTCTGCCACTCCCCCTGCTTCTTGGAGCGCTCTCTCTCTCTCTCTCTCTCTCACGCTCTCTCTCTTTCTCTCTCAAATAAATAAATAAAATCTTTAAAAAAAAAAGTGCTTAGGCTCGCACAGCTAGTAAATGGAGGAGGTGGTATTCAAACCCTTGTCTGGCAGGTTGTGAAATCTCTGCTCTTTTCTCTGTGCATCTGCACCAGTCTGTGATGCTAAAGCTGCAGCAGGGAGAGGGATAATTGGTGGAGAAAGTCTTGGGAGGTCAGTAAAGGAGGGGATCTAGAGCCTTGGTGGGGGACCAGCCCAGAACAGAGTAGAATACTCCACTGAGGCTGAAGGGAAGGAGGTGAGGGGGAGATAGCTTGTGGCTGGGAGCTAAGAAGCTTCTGAGAACCTCGGCTTTCTCTGTGAATTTGGAGGCAAACGGGGTGAGGTCAAGCAGGGAGCCTGAGTGAAGAGAGTCTGGAAAAGCCATTGTGGACAAAACTGATCAGGGTTAGATTTACGAATACACGCCAAGTGAGTTAAGATTGTGGCCATCTTGCCCAACCAAATACGTGGATAAATTCCATGAGGAACTGCCCCTAAGAAATAAACAGTTAGCTGTTCATTCATTCATTCAGTTGGCCAGCACTGTGATAATGGGAGGCATTAGTCATTCCCCTTCGGTCACTAAGAGCCCCAGAAAATGGGTGATTTACCTGTAGATTCAGGCGCAGCTCTGACCTTCTAGAAAACAGCTACTGCAAGGAAACCAGCTCGAGAACCCAACAATCAGAATGGCTGAAGGGTAGTTAGTCTTAAGGGATGGTTCTCCTGCCTGTGCAAAGAGACTTTAAGTTCAAATCATCTTGAGCTGCTCACTACCAAGTGATGAGATTTTCGGTCACATAGGTAGGTGATGCTAACCTTAGGTGGGGGCATCTTTTGAATTATGAAAGACAGCAGCAAGATCCAGGCACGAAATACCTTGCACTTTTTCTTCTATGGGGTTTTAAAGCAGTGGAAATGCCCCCAATACTCCTCAAATGAATTAC
This sequence comes from Phoca vitulina, assembly GCF_004348235.1. Lineage (NCBI taxonomy): Eukaryota > Metazoa > Chordata > Mammalia > Carnivora > Phocidae > Phoca > Phoca vitulina. The sequence continues at coordinate 7,901,186 of NW_022589774.1, read as the reverse complement.
TATGAGATTACCTAATTCTAAAAATACAGATTTTTCTGATTATTCCACTGTTAATGGGTCCCCTTAACTACCTTAATTTACAGTCTACCCATTGCAAACTAAATGGGATTTTTCTAAATAAGAGTATTAGGGTAGTTATAATAATAGGCACAGATCACTTTAACAAGCTAACACTGTCAGTTCCACTATTTGGCTAAACTCTACGTGGAACTAGTTTCATGTAAGCCAGATAATTACAAGTATCATAGCTGAACTGAGTTGCTGCACTGTCCTTCAATTTAAAAAAATATTGTATTATGAAATAATTATAAATTCACAGGAAAGTGCAAAGATAGTACAGAGATCCCATGAACCCTCACCAAGTTTTCTCCATGGTTATACCTTACATCGTTAGGATGCGCTACCAAAACCAAGAAGCTGATACCAAAACAATATATGTGTATTGTTCTATGTTATTTTATCCACGTGGGTAAATCTGTGGAGCCACCACCACAATCAAGATACAGGACTGCCATCACAACAGAGATCTCTGTCATGCTACCCCTTTATTGTCACACCTTCCCCTCTCTCTGCAACCATCCCTAACCCTGGTAACCACCAACCTGTTGTCCATCTCTATAGTTTTGTCATTTTTGAGAATGTTCTAGGAATTACGTAGTTTGAATTATATAGTATGTGACCTTTTGAGATTGGCTTTTTTCACTCAGCATAATGCTTTTGAGATTCATCTAAATTGTTGCACATATAGTTCATTCCTTTTATTGCTGACTAGTATTCCATAGCATGGATGTGCCCTTGTTTATCAATTCATTAACAGAGGATGCTTTGGTTGTCTCCAATTTCAGGCTATTATAAATAAAGCTGCTATGAACAATTGTGTACAAATTTTTATGTGGACATAAGTTATTCTTCTGGGGTAAATTGCCAGGAGTGCAGTTGCCGGGTAAGTATATTTTTAGTTTTTAAAGAAATAGCCGAACTATTGTCCAGAGTACCTGTACCATTTTATGTTCCCACCAACAATGGGTGAGTGATCCAGTTTCTCCACATCCTTTCCAGCATTTGGTATTGTCACTAATTTTTATTTTAGCTGCTCTCGTAGGTGTGTGGTGATATTTCACTGTGGTTTTAATTTGCATTTCCCTAAAGACTAATGATGTTGAACATATTTATGTAAACACATGAAGTTTATAACTGGTTTCAGAGTTTCTCTTGGCACATCATTTTACTCCCTCCAAGCCTCAACATTCTCATCTGTAAAATGAATTTCACTATATAACTCTCCGAATCTAAAATTCTATGCACCACTGAATCTACCTTGGGTGAGTTTGTTTGCAAGGTAAGGAGCTTTTAATTTTCCCTTTGTGCCTCAGCTGTTCCCATCCACCATGCATTGACAAGTAATGACTGTTATCCATGGTCTTCACTGACATTTCCATGAAATGTTTAAGAACCCCCTATGTGCTTCATCTCGCCCTACGGGCCTCACTCAGCATTTAAGTCACATTATCAAAAGCTAAACAAAAAGATTCACATTTTCACAAATTGATAAGGGACTTTATTAATTTTCTGATTCATTGTAAAGTTGTTTTTGGTTTGTTCCCAGGGTTCATTATAGAACATGGTTTGGAGTAGACGATACCTTACAATTTTCATCACGCATCACTTGAGTGCCTAGTGCATGCAGCTAGGGTGGGGTATGGGAAGAAGCACAAGCTCTATGCGGAGAAGGACTTGGTTTTCTTTGTTTTTTTTTTAATTTTTTTATTGTTATGTTAATCCCCATACATTACATCATTAGTTTTAGATATAGTGTTCCATGATTCATTGTTTGTGCATAACACCCAGTGCTCCATGCAGAACGTGCCCTCCTCAATACCCATCACCAGGCTAACCCATCCACCCAACCCCCTCCCCTCTAGAACCCTCAGTTTGTTTTTCAGAGTCCATGGTCTCTCATGGTTCTTCTCCCCCTCCGATTCCCCCCCTTCATTCTTCCCCTCCTGCTACATTCTTCTTCTTCTTTTTTTCTTTCTTAACATATATTGCATTATTTGTTTCAGAGATACAGATCTGAGATTCAACAGTCTTGCACAATTCACAGCGCTTACCAGAACACATATCCTCCCCAGTGTCCATCACCCAGTCACCCCATCCCTCCCACCCCACCCCCCACTCCAGCAACCCTCAGTTTGTTTCCTGAGATTAAGAATTCCTCATATCAGTGAGGTCATATGATACATGTCTTTCTCTGTTTGACTTATTTCGCTCAGCATAATACCCTCCAGTTCCATCCACATCGTTGCAAATGGCAAGATCTTATTCCTTTTGATGGCTGCATAATATTCCATTGTATATATATACCACATCTTCTTTATCCATTCATCTGTTGATGGACATCTTGACTCTTTCCACAGTTTGGCTATTGTGGACATTGCTGCTATAAACATCGGGGTGCACGTAGCCTTTCGGGTCCCTACTTTTGTATCTTTGGGGTAAATACCCAGTAGTGCAATTGCTGGATCATATGGTAGCTCTATATGCGGAGAAGGACTTGGTTTTGATCATGCCTTTGCCACTTAGGAATTGTGACCTTGTAAAGAAACATAACTCATCTGAATGTCAGCAAAATGGACAGAACACCTGCTGCCGAAGCTGCTACAACACAGAGATCATATACGTAAAGCGGCCAGTTCACGGTTAGCACTCGGTAAGTGGTCGCTCTGATTGTGTGGGGTGGGAGGGGGTGTCCCTGCATGAGGAGCGATGCAGCACATGCCATGCCCTCTGCTCTGCACCTTCACACACATACAGGCAGCTCATTCAGTTCCCACGGCAACACCGGGAGACAGGCATTTACAAGCCCTGGTTTTTTGTGGGGTTTTTTAAAGATTTCATTTATTTTATTTTAGAGCGAGAGCATAAGCAGGGGGAGGGGCAGAGGGAGAGAGAGAATCTCAAGCAGACTCCACGCTGAGTGCCGAGCCAACTCGGCGCTTGATCCCACGACCCTGAGATCAGGACCTGAGCTGAAATCAAGAGTCGGCTGCTCAACTGACAGAGCTACGCAGGTGCCTCGACAAGCCCTGTTTTTTAGAAAAGTGAGGCTCAGAGAAGTTAAACTATTTATTTATTTATTTATTTTTAAAAATTTTATTTTTATTTTTATTTTTTTTAAGGTTTATTTATTTGACGAAGACACAGTGAGAGAGGGAACACAAGCAGGGGTGAGTGGGAGAGGGAGAAGCAGGCTTCCCAAGGAGCAGGGAGCCCGATGCGGGGCTCGATCCCAGGACCCTGGGACCATGACCTGAGCCGAAGGCAGATGCTTAAAGACTGAGCCACCCAGGCGCTCCCGAGAAGTTAAACAATTTAAAATCACCCTGATTTTAAGTGAAGGAGATGACATTCAAACTGTGTTCTTTTTTTTTTTCACTCCAAACGAGCAAACTGTGTTCTATGGGGTTAAGCCAGAATCTAGCCAGAGGGTCTAGCTGGAGTGACAGGCGGGGTAGAAACACAGGGTAGCAAGTGTTAGTAAAGGGGCAGAGCCAAAAATCCCTTAGGAGTTTAGAGAGGGAGTTAATTCTGAGGATTGGCCAGTTGGGAAATGGGGAAGGCAAAAGGAAACTAGCGGATTAGAACATACTCTGTGTCACCAGACATCTCTGAGTTCCTAGATGTCACCCTCACAACTGCTTGTTGGCCCTGGAAGCCCAGCCCAGCTGCTTCGGGGAGGGAGACAGCTCTCTGCACTTCCAACCATTCCCTCTCTCCCTCCTCCCCTTTGTTAATGGAATATTGATATGCAGGCCCTCCTAGTTCACTCTGAAGTTTTATCCAACTTGTATTTTTCAGCATGACCATAAAAGGTCACTGTCAGGGTTGTATTTCTTCTATTAACATAAAACCTGGGGTCTATGTTATAGAAATTATGTTCTGGATTACCTTCTCCAAAATCATTTTCTTTGATGTGAGCTTGATTTTCTTATAAGGGTATGTCTGAGCCATTTCTGCACTTGCTACTTTTCCAGAATGTCATTGGGCTCCATTGCCTTCTATATAGTCTGGCTCCAAGTAGGCATTACGGAAATTCATTTAGTCAGTATGCCTACATATTGAGTGCCCACCACGTGCTGGGCACTGGAGTCTGAGGCCTCATAGAACATACATTCTATGAATAGCTGATTAACTTATGAAGGCCATAAGGACTTAATTTGAATGTCAATATCTGTGGCAGATTATTAGTAAGAAATTGGAGTTAACAAAATTGGTGGCTTTCATGAAAATACAGCGTATGCAGTGTCATACAGATAAACTGCTAATTCCTTTTGGCAGGGGACAATCCTTGAAAATTTCATCATGGGGGCTATAAACAAGTCATCCTGTGGAGTGATTTCAAGTCTGTGAAGCTGGGCAAGTTTACAGATCTTTGAAATTTGATCTCAGTTCCAGTTGCAAGGGCCTACATTGGGTTAGAGTAGCTTGCCTTTGTCTTCAACTCTCCTTGATCCTCAGGGATCGATGACTAATTCAGTCTTCTAGAAGTAAGGTGGAGGATAGCCTGAGTACTCAGCCTCTGGGGGTTACATCTGGTTTGGCAACTTCCTGTTGTGTGTAATGCACAGACCACGTATTTGTCACCGTTTTGTGAGTAATACACAGAGTACATGCTTTTAGGTCTTTTAACGTGCATCAAGGGGTTGTGTTTTAGCAGCTGATGGGACTCCAAAGGTTTTACTTTTTATTACTTCAACCTTTCAAATTTTCCCAGGATTGTCAGCTTTCAGAGTTTGTATCTTCTCAGTGTGTTCCCAGAATTCCCTATTTACGCCACCATCATGTTGCTCAGAAAAAAAAAAATAGAGCTTTCACTGAGTTCAGATAACAGATTCACCTCAGAATCCCTACTGATACCTCAAAAGGGAAAAAGGAAAGACTGCCTTAGCTTGGGATGAATGTCTCATTTCTCTCTTGGTTTCACTTCCTTTCTGTTCAGGTGGCTTCCCATTTCGTCTGCAGCCTCCTGTTCCCTGAATGTATTTTCCATTTGAGAAGCTGTTTTCTCAGAAGCTGTTTTTCTCCTCAGTTGTTCCCACTCTCTGGCCCCTGTTTTGCTCCTTCAGAGGTCTGGCTGCCGCCACGGTACTTGCCTCAGACCCAGTCTGGCCTTGCCAGGGCTCCGGGCCAGCCCAGCTCTCCAGCTACCACTCCGCCACCATTCAGCTCCGACCGTCCAGCTCCAACCGACTCAGAACCTTCTGGTCTCAAACATTCTCTCACACCCCACCCCCGCCAAGGACGAATGCAGAAGTTCCTGCTGGGGTCAGCTAACTCTGAAGGGAGGAAAGGAGAGAGGGAAAATTATACGTGATTGGTTCTGCTCAGAAGGAGCAGTTTCACACACTTCCCAGGTCATTGATATGAATTGATGAAATTTGTATTGCAAGAACTTTCATTAACTAAATACCTGCATAACAATAGAAAGGAAAATTCAGATTATGTAACAGCTCTACTGGCCTTAAGAATAAAAGATATATATTAGGTTTCAGATATTTGGGCCCCCAAGATGGCTGGGAATTCATTTCTCGGCACCTCTTGTCAGAGCTTTCAAGAAAAACCGTGCCTTGTGTGAGAACCTCTGTATTCTGTTTTTGTCCCTGATACGTGTGTGGGGGGAGGAGGAGTGTAGTTAGAATGTTTGGGATCGCTCATGTCACAGACAAGGCAATAACAAGACGAAGTATTAAATAAAGAATGTTAATGTTGCTAAAACCTTTGAAGAACTCGGGCAAGCCTTTGGAGTGTTCATTCTGGGCCCCTGGAATGTCACACCATCTTGGGTGGGATATTTCCCCTCTATGACTTCAGTTGTAAGATGACACTGTTCTTTTGCGCCAGTACGTGAGGACTAGCTAATTAAAATATTGTACTGGTTCATTCTAGAAGTATTTACTGAGTCGCTAATACACACAAGGCATTGTGCAAACAGACTGTGTGATATGACATAAAATTTTAAAAATAGATCGCCAAAAATAAACTCCATGATAGGATTATGTAAAACCTTTTAGATAATTTTAGCTCTTCGGATATACAAACAGGCTTCTAGTTCTACCGTTTTGAATGAATTGACCTATTTTTTTCTACCATCACTCGTCCCTTCCAAATCAATTCATTCATCTTAGTCTACAGCTAATTTCCATCTGTTTTCTAATGGTATGACCAGAGCTGCCATGTAAGGTTGAGCCCTGCATAAGAATAAATACCCCACCGAGAGTGCAAACAGGGTAGAAATGTCCTGCTGGGCTAAGCCATGACCCTGCCTGGGTCAGTGTCTACCAGAGAAAAAGAACAATTTTCTAATTTTCACAAATGTCCCATATGGGTTAGCTGTAGCCCTGCTCATGTCCTCAGTTGGTTCATGAGCCAGAAATAGAATACATGGGCAGGGTTTGCTGAGTTTACAGAGTTTATCAAACAAGATATACAACAAAGATACATTTGATGACGTAAATGATATTTATTTTGCTATGTGGTAAGTCACTCCTGTAAGTGGCTGTGTCTGCTGGGTCTTTTTTTTAACTCAGCCAAGCCAACTGTGGGGAAGCAAAAGGAAGCTTGTTGGAGAAGGAGGCCACAGTGAGAGCTTTGGTGAGTTCCCCTGGAGGCACAGTTTGGTGGTGTGGGGGGGGGGAGGAGGTTCCTCCTCAGCACGGGGTCCCCATGTTCTGAGTATCTCCAGAAACCTTATGTCCAGGGGAGTCCAGAGTCCTGGGGTCTGTACTCATATTTAACGTACTGAAAGACATAAGCATCCCCCGCTCTGGTAGAACATGACCTTCTTACTGAGAATCAAAGATGGCAGGCATCAGAAGCCTCTGGCTCAAGAGGAGAAGCTGTTGAGCGAGTAGACCAATCTACTTTCACCATGAAGAGCCCAAGAACACCTTTCCTTGTTCTGCAAGGTTAGGTGGTAAGCATTATAAATAGAAGAAAAGTGAGTGGAATGATTAAAGAAAGGATTGCTATTCCCCGAATTTCCCCAGAACCATCCAAACTTCCACCAGATTCATTTGACTTAACTTTTTTCATGGAGAGTTAAGGTAAGATACACTACTCGTCAATCTCACTACAAGATGAATTCATTTAATAACTTTGATTTCTTAACTGCTGGCTGATTTGCTGGAGCGAAAGCAGGTTTGATGGATTGATGAGATCCTGCAGAGGTTTGATAGGGGTGTGTTACGGGTTGAGTTGTGTCTCCAAAATTCATGTTTAAGTCCTAACCCCCAGTACCTAAGAATATGACCTTACTTGGAAATAGAGTTGTTGCAAATGTAAATTGGTGAAGATGAGGCCATACTGGAGGAGAGTGGATTCCTAATCCAGTATGATTGGTATCCTTATAACAAAGGGAAATTCAGACACACAGACACACAGACACACATACACAGAACACCATGTGAAGACTGAAGTTATACAGTCACAAGCCAAGGAATTAGTAGAAGCTAAGAGAGAAGCCTGGAACAATTCTTTCCCTGGTGCCTTCAGAGGGAGCATGGCCTTGTCAACACTTTGATTTTGAACAAATTTCTGTTGTTTTAGAAGCCACCCAGTTTGCCTTACAATGTCATGGAAACCCTAAGAAACCAATATAGGGTGGAATGGGGAGAGGATGGTGGGGCATGGCAACTGGGACATGTTTATCTTGCCAAAGCTGACGACAGTATCTCCTATCCATATGTTCTTCCGATGTGACTTTGACAATCTTCCCATTGAATGTTGGGGTCTATGTCCCCTCCCCTTGAAACTAAGCAGAAATTTTGTGACTTTCTTGACTTAGAGAATGGCAAAAGTCACACTATGTGACTTCCAAGGCTAGGTCATAGAAATACTATGTGCCTCTGCCTTGGTCTCTTGGGATACTCACTGTGGGAGACTAGCTGTCATGAAGCAGTCTCGCTGCCCTGAGGCCACCATGCTGTGAGGAAGCCCAATCTAATCTACACAGAGAGGCCACATGGAGAGTCCTGAGTCTACCTGGAGCAAATTCCAGCCAGTATTTGACTGCAACCCCAAGCCAGAAAGGCCCAGCCCAGCCCTACCTAAACTCCTGACTCACAGAGACTATAAAAGATAAAAAAATGATTGTTGCTGTTTGAAGCCACTAGAGTTGGGATTTGTTACACAACCTGCAGGGTTTGGGGCTACCAGAAGCCAGAGGGACATCGGAGAAAGGCAGCCAGTGGGAAAGGGAGATGCAGAGATGTCCCAGAGAGATAAAAGGCTCAAAGATGACAAATGTCCAAAGAAAGAGAGGTAGTGAAGGCATTCAGAAAGGGTGATGAGGGACTCTTCCTCAGTCAAGTGGAAAATGCCTGGGCTGGGAGACCTGGGCTCCCTCCTAGAGCCGCCGCCCACGGCCTGGGTCTTCAGGCAAGGGCCCTCTCCTTGCTGGAGAAAACTCTGCGAACTGCGAAAACTCTGCGAAATTGTGTGTGAAAGGAGGAGCTAAAGAGCAAGAATGTGTCCCCTTGCACCGATTCTGGGGCCACCAAGCACTCTTCTGACCCTGATTAGCTGTTCTCACATAGACTCTGCTGCCAGAAAATTTGCTGACCAGCTGAGACACACATCTGACCCACTTGGCAATCGTGTTTCTCACCGTAAATTAATCCATTGGCCTTGGAGTTTATGCACTCATCTGATCAGCGCGTGGGGCCACCTGACCTGCACATGTGAAGACAAAGACCCCAGACGTGATCAAATCGGGGGTGACCCTGCTGAGGGACCCTGCCAGAAAGTGATCACTGGCCTCTCTAGTGGATGACTATTCCTCACGGCCGCAACTGCTGAAACAGTCTCGGGCCAAAAATAGAAGAGGAAAAACCAAGCAGCTCCGCAGAAATAAGGGAAGGCTCAGAAGAACTAAAAAATAGTGGGAGCAAGAAGAGAGAGGCAGAGAGAGGAGGGAGGCCAGCCATCTGATGGGACAGCTCAGGACCCCTGGGGCAGAGCAGTCCGGCCCCCGGGAAAACCCCGCCTGACCTTCACACTGCTTTCCAAACTGCTTTCCTTCCCATTACACTGCCTTGGAGACCAGCTACATCTTGGTCTGTATGTGCTTAAAAGGAAAACAGATTATAAATGGAGCAGAGTGGAAGAGGAAGAAGTAGGGAAGAGGAGGAGAGGGAGGAGGAGGAGGAGGAAGAGGAGGGAGGGGGAGAGCTGAACAGATTTCTCGTCCAGTGTTCTTTTTTTTTTTTTTTTTTAAAGATTTTATTTATTTGACAGAGAGAGACACAGCGAGAGAGGGAACACAAGCAGGGGGAGTGGGAGAGGGAGAAGCAGGCTTCCCGCCGAGCAGGGAGCCCGATGCGGGGCTCGATCCCAGGACCCTGGGACCATGACCTGAGCCGAAGGCAGACACTTAACGACTGAGCCACTCAGGCACCCCTCGTCCAGTGTTCTTAACCCACATATTAGGTAAAGACAACCCAAAGTCAAAACCTGATTCTGGTGACAGCACAGTTTGTTGTGTTTGATATTTATGTTATCAGATATTTCATAGATTCCAGTTACTGAGCAACTGTCATCAGCAAACATGAGTTAATAAACCCATGACAGGTCTATAATTATTAAGAAATAATGAAATTTTGAACCACTGGTAAAATGAAGGTTACAACATGCTGGGTATTGTTTAAAAGCACCCCTTTATGTTACATGTATGTAGCTCTTAAATTATAAAATCCCCACAGGAGAGGCAGAAATGCAGCAAGCGCTTTCCAGAAGGTCTTCTCACCACATCCTTGACCTTGCCTCTGCCTCTTCCTCTTCATCCATTTGGACATTTTCGCTTTGTGTGAAGTACACGGTGAAGCCCTGGGAGCACAAAGAGGCCTTGATCATTCATACCTCTGAGGAGAGTACCACACAGTTGGAGAGACAAGACATTTACATAGACGTATCACCTGTTTGACTCTCAGTGTCCATCCAGAAATATATTAAGTCCTAACTATTTTAATGGTGAGAAACCATTCCCCACATAAAGCTGCCCTCTTCACAGTGCAACACTGTTTAACAGATGGCATAGAAATTGCCTGTAGCAACCCTGAAAACAAGATAAGCAGGGACAATTGTGTTTTTCTGTGACTCAGTTGGCACCAGAGGCGAGAGACGTACAGTAGGATCTTCATCCATGGAAGTAGGTGGGGACAGTGAAGCAAGAAGTAGGCTTGGCAGGTGGGTTCTTTAAGGCCTGGCACACTGAGACTGTCTTTACCTGTGGTTGCGATATTAAAGCCAGAAGGCAAATGTCATGGTCAAGGGAGGGGAAAGGTCAAGCCCAAGGTACATGTTCAAAGCCAGTTGTCAAAGTTGGGGCCACCGAAGGAAGAGTCTGGGCTGAGGTGTGTGGTCAGACAGAGTCAGAGGAGTGGGACAGATGAATGTAACTGCTGTCCATCCTAGGACAATTCAGCAGGACAAGAGGTAAATGATGGTGAGGATTTTAGCGGAGTAAAGGAGGATCGAGGGGATGTTCATTCTCCTAGTGAAGCTTTTCTTTATTCCCAGTGCATATACATATGGAGAATAAGCATATGTATAAAGGTGAGTCAGGCCCATCTATGAGAAGCCGGTAGAGAAAGAACTGAACCCCCGTCTGAGACTGAGACATACTCTCATTTTTGCATTCAAGATTGCAGTTGGGTCCAGGTCACTGCGGTGCTCCCGAAGGTGGTAAAACGTCTGATAATTAGTGTTCTTACTTTCCCACAAACATCAGAAAGAATGAGATCATTTCCGCAGATCCGACCAGGCATACTTCCAAGATTCCAAGCTACCTGGCAGGTTTGCCATAAGAACAGGGCACTTTCACTTTCTCTCAGGCCAGGAAATGTGTAAAATGATCCAGCCATTCATAGGCCATTGTAGAAACTCACTGGCTAATCTCATGGGCTGATCTAACCCTGTCCGTAGGGTCACCGCAAAGGCACCTGTGATGTTCAAAGCTCTTACATAATAAACATTCTCGTGAAAGAAGAGGAAGAGCATGTTAGAGTGTAGTGAGCTGCCCCGAACTGGTGGTATTCCAGTGGAGGCTGGATGCTCGAGTCAGAGGTACTGTAGAGGACATTTCCTGTCCTGGATCAGAAGGTTCCCTCCAGCTCTGAGATTCTCTGATCTCACGAAAATTTCATGATTCCCTATCTTTCCGCCATAAAGGCTCAAACCTATGATATCCATAGGTTATCATAGATGTGGCCAAGAATGTTGACCACTGGACTTGAGTCTATAGGGGACAAGGGGACCATGCTTCCTAGAGGAAAAACCACCGGGAAAGAGCTATCTTCAATCATTGATCTGGTGTAAAAAGGTTGATGACTCCATTTTGCTTTGAAAGGAAAAGTTTTTAGTCAGATATATGCAATTTTCCTTATAGCTCAAAAACAAATTATGCAATATTCAGCAAAATCTGAGAACCCAGCATTGACATTTTTAGCCTGCTTTGTCAAGATTCTCTTAGTACTTGACAAATTTTAACTCAAATTCACAAACTCCACGAGATAAGAAGGAACTCACAGTGTGTATCAGTCTTGAAAGGGGTATGTCATTGTTAATTTTTTTTTTCTTCAGCAGCTATTTCTTATTGGGTTGGGATTAGTGCCTACTTTATAAAGAAAACATCAATGACTCACTAACTCCTGAGTTGATTTTCTAGTAAAGGGGCTGGTTTTACTTTGATCTAATAACATGCTTTGCACAGTATCACATGAATTGAGATTGAAGTCTGTGGTTATGAAGCAAAGCCAAACTCCTAGCCCACAGTGGGCTCAAACCCATAATCCAGGTCCCATCAATATTATGCTGTGATCAGTTCGTGCACCTAAAGAAGCCAGAGGCAGGGGAATGATGTTATAAGACTAGCCTGTAAACTCTCTGACAGCAGGAATCATGTCTGTCCTTTGCACTGCTATATTCTAGAATCCAGTACAGTGCCCGGGACATAGTAGGTATTAAATACATAGTTACTGAATGAATTAATTTTTCCCCAAAGTATCAAGAGCCTATATATATCTTCCATTTCTCCTTCCCCTTTTCCTTCCCCTGACTCCCATTTTCCAAAGGTATCTACTCTTTAGCATTTCATGTGTTGAACGATGATTTTAGAAAGAAAAGGATTTTCACATGATTGGGAGGAAGAAGTGTCAAAATGGGAAAACTTACTCAAGTCTTGAAACCAAGGACAAAATTCCCTCAAAAGTTGATATTAACTAATAATAGAGTTTGGAAAAAGACCAATCAAGATCGCCATACCTTCTCTGACTCAACTTCTACGAGGGCGGTTCACCTGGACGGGCGTTGGGCTTTGTTGTTGTCAGGCGCCCCTCTCCTTGCAAGCACTAACCAAGATGTGCTTTCCTCTATCGTGGGAGCGGTGTTCCCGGTCCTCCTGTGATCGCAAAGTGAGGCCCAACCCATTTGTAAATGGAGCTTGGAGTGGCTGGTGCAGAAAATGAGACTGTGTGGAGCTGCAGGAGAGACAATCTGTGGCCCCTTGAGTCCCCCCCCCCCCCCCCCCCGCCCCCGCCGCCCGCCCCCCCCCCCCCCCCCGCCAGGACGCCAACTCCAGCCCCTCCCACAATGGACCCTCAGCCGTTTCTGGTTCTGAAAGCCAGTAAGTGAGGAAAACTCCACAAGCCCTCCTCCCCTTCTCTGTCAACTTTTAGGGACTTGTCCCTGTGATCAGCAGGAAGCCCAGCCCTACTTATCTTACTGACACTTCTCACTTCACAGCTCCGGGTAGGATGATAAATGAAAACAGAGGAACGGCAGTTCTCAAAGTGTGATGTGAATGCCTCAGGGGCCTCAAGACCCTTTCAGGGAGTCCATGAGGTCTAAGTCATGATTTCCCTGTTTCTTTTAATCTCCATCTCTCACATGTGCCCAGTGGAGTTTTCTGGAGGCTACATGACACATGATGACATCATCTCTCTGACGGTCAATAGATATGAGCTTGTGTTTTCTTGTACTTAAACATCTTTTTAATGTTTAATTTATAATACAGTAAATAGCAATAGATATATCCCACAGAAACAAAAGCTCTTTGGTGTCCTCAATAATTAAGAATAAAGGAGCTCTAAGGCCAAAGAGCAAGAGAACCACTGATTTAAAAAAGCACACAGTGTTTCCTGGTCTGCCCTTTCCCTCCCTCTCGCTCCCCAGACAGCCACAACCCGTCCTTATCCTGGGAGACTTGAAGAACCACGCAGAGGCCACAGTCTGCTTGGGTAGGAGTAGAGGTTGCCGCTCTGAGGATCCAGCTCAACTGATACCCATGTCCGATAGGTTCCATCCCCAGTGGGAAGAATGTCTCCACAAACTATTTCGTGGACAATTTCTTCCCCATTTTTCAACCAGATCATGCAAATTTCTGGGGGGGGTGGTGGTAAATGCCATGAACTCTGCAGAAAGGAGTTGTAATCCTTGGAAAAGTTGTGATTTACTCTGACTGGTAGGGGCTCAAGGAGGAAGAAATAACGTTCAGTGCAAGTATCGTAGGTACAGAGCATACGATACTAGAACTTGGCAACTGGGTCCCCCAATTTATTTTCTTTATTGCAGGAAACATCTAAAACCAAGAATGACCCAGAGCCCAGGTCCGTCAACAACAAACGTATTTATTGTGTACCTCCTACCAGGGCAGCATGCTGGGGAATGACGAATGTGGAGTTGAGCCATGTTCTGTCCTCTAAGCGGGGGAAAAGCCACATAGTTTTGAGTGTTTGGAAAGTGTGTCAGGATCATTTACTGTTAACCTTTGAAATACTCTTATGAGTCACAGAAGAGGAAAACTGAGTTACAACATGTGTGACTGTGATGAGTAATTCGGCAAACGCCTGGAGATTAGAACTCAGGCTTCCTTACTCTCAATTCCGTGCTAGTGCAGAGAGAGATCACAGCCAACATGGCTCTGCTTTGGCTCTGAGCTGCCTGGTGTCCTGGGGCTGGCACTTTCGTGATTGCTATGGTCTGAATGTTTGTGTCCCCTCCAGGTTCACGTGTTGAAACCCTAACGGCAAGGGTGATGGTATTAGTAGGTGGGGACTTTGGGAGGTGCTTAAGTCATGCCAGTGGAGGGACGCCTGGGTGGTTCAGTCGGTTAAGCGTCTGCCTTCGGCTCAGGTCATGATCCCAGGGTCCTGGGATCGAGCCCCGTGTCGGGCTCTCTGCTCAGTGGGAAGCCTGCTTCTCCCTCTCCCTCTGCCTGCCGCTCTGCCTACTTGTGCTCTCTCTCTCTGTATCAAATAAATAAAAATAAAATCTTAAAAAAAAAAAGTCATGCCAGTGGAACCCTCATGAATGGGCTTAGGGCCTTACAGAAGAGGCTCTGAGAGATCCCTGGCCCAGTTCTATCATGTGAGGATGCCATCAGAAGCCCACAGTCTGCAACTGAGAACAGGGCCCCCATCCGACCACACTGACACCCTCATCTCAGACTTGCAGTCTCCAGATCTGTGAGAAATACATTTCTATTGTTGATAAGTTTCCCCAGCCTATGGTGTTTTGTTATACAGCCAAATGGACTAAAACAGTGACTGTCATCAGAAACGAACATATGTAATCAATAGATCATGTTGTGGTTATGCCCTCGAAGGAATTCCAGAAATTCATATCACAAAGGGGCTCCAGTAGTGACAACAAAAAACTGTCTATTTGGGGGCCTTGCTTCCTCTTGACTCTTCTGCTAATTTTCCAGATGGTGCTGTCCTTAATATTCCCTCTGAATTGGGTCCCATCCAGATGTGAGCCATACAGAGCCTGACGGCATCTTGGAAGGGCTGCCTCCTGCTCGTCTGGAGGCCTCGCCTTTTCATACACCCCCCCACACACACACACACCTTGCTATCTGGCCCTCCGATACAGGGAAGAGCTTTACCTCAACAACACCTTCTTTCTATTTTTCCTGAGGCATGAAATTTCGCAGGAGAAAAAGGCTTCCCAACATGAAGAATAAAATATGAATGCCACAAGGAGAGATACTGCTTTCTGACAGTGCCTGGAAGAAATCGTTCCCAGATATTTTTCTAGGAATGGATTTTGACCAAAGGGTTGAGAGCCTATTACGACAATCATGGTCCTAATGGGAGGGGGAGCAGATACACTGAAGCCATTCTTCCCATACTCTTCCCACACAACCCGGGAGTCCAGGTTCTCCCCTTTCTTTCCAAAGAGCTCCTCGCCCCAGAGAGAACCAACAGGATTAGTATTAACCCTAAAATCCCAACTGATAGCAACTCTGTTCCAGTTTTCCTACCATCTCCCCAGTTTCCCTCCCTTCCCTGAGAGCAGGAGGCCAGGCAACTAAGGGTTCTCTTTGTTTGCAGTCCAAGGCTATGCCACTCATCAGGATCTGGAAGTGGAGACCCCTAGGGCCCCTCTTCGCACCTAGCCTTGGCCTACAGTGTCTCAGTGACTGAGGGCCCAGTACAACCCCAAACTGGCCACAGATTTCAGCCAGATCCCAAGCTGTCAGAACTTCTTCAGCCTGGCAACAATAATGAGATGTAATGTGTAAGCAGAGAAATATCTGTACAAAGTGCCTTCATGCACATTTTTCACACCAATGTCTGGGATGTAGGCATTATCACAACTGTTTCTTTTACTCAAGATTACTGCTTTGCCGCCTTAGCATCTACGAGCTCCACTTTTTTCTGATAAGAGGAACCCCTGCTCCTGACAAACACATAACATACATTGGAAAATCAGTTCTCCTGACTCCAATGTGTGTTTCTGTTGAGAAGCACCAATCTTTAAATCTTTTTTTTTTTTTTGTTTAAAGATTTTATTTATTTATTTGAGAGAGAGAGAATGAGAGAGAGTGAGCACATGAGAGGGGGGAGGGTCAGAGGGAGAAGCAGACTCCCTGCCGAGCAGGGAGCCCGATGCGGGACTCGATCCAGGGACTCCAGGATCATGACCTGAGCCGAAGGCAGTCGCTTAACCAACTGAGCCACCCAGGCGCCCCGAGAAGCACCAATCTTAATCCTGGAACCCAAACACAGTCCATCGTGCACTGGTTACTCTCTCATTGCTAGCCCCCAGACCCAGCTTCTGCTCTGTATTGTGCCCTGGAAGGTTGTGCCCCTCAGACTGCCCCTCCAGGGCTCCCTGGCCTGGCCAGGTCTGGCCGCTTGCTAGGAGGAACATCCTCAGCAAATGTCAGAAAGCCGGAGGAGAGAAAGGTTGGGGTTCTCAGGGACCCGTTCTCCAAGCACCTCACTGCGGTCTGCCAGTGGCTGTGTTTCTCTAAAGGCACACGACTTGCTAGAAGGCGCTTCTTCAAGGGCCCCTGCCTTCACCTGCCCCTTCAGATTTGGGGATGTAATGGCTTCCTTCTGCTGCACGCCTCTGGGTACCTGACTTTGGGTTTCCTCAATCCTGATGGTCTCTCTGTGAATAATCCTGTGATTGAATTCTCCTTGGCTAAATCACGTTGAGTGCGTCACCTATTTCTTACCAGGACTCTGTTACCCACAGCCGATCTTAGACACTCTTCCGGATGGTCACAGCAATGAGTCCGAGGGGTGGCCTGTGATGCAGTTCAGACCAACCACAGTTCTCCTATGTAAAAAGAAGTTTTGTAACCAGAGCGGGGAGAGGGAAGCTCATTCTTCTGGCATGGTGAAGGGCTGAAGGCATCTCCGAGCTTTATGCTGACGGCTGTATCCCCTCCTCATTTGAATCTTGGTTTAAATTCCTTGGGTCCTCACACTGCCCTGATTCCTGCCTTCCAAATAGCTTCCTTCTTTGTGTCTAAGCCAGTCTGAGTAGGTTTCTATTACCTGCAACCATTGCAATCCAGATGGCTAAGTCAGCCAATGAGTGGAAGGGTTGAAGTTCCAACTCTAGTCATCTGCCTCCAAAGCCGATACCCTTAGACAGAGAGTCCACATTCGTAAGTGTGACCCAGATGTCTTCCCAAGGCCCACCGCAGCTCTGGAAAGTCCCACCATTAAAGATAACTGCAGTGGGAAGAGGCGCATGTGTCCAGGAGTTACCCAGAGCATGCTACAGACAGAAATGCATTTTAAATAATAAGAATTTTTTTAAATAATAAGATTATAAGTGAAAAGTCTGCATTAACTAAAAGTGGACTGGTTGAGTCTCATCTTTGATGAGCTTTTTCCTGAAAGAAATCTTAACATAAATCCTTTAGTAAAGCACAGACTCTCCATTTGTCTTCTTTGTAAGACCAGATTTTCACTCATACTGGTATTGTGTGAGCCCTTGGTAAATGAGGATTGCTCCACCTCCCAAAGTATTTCCCAGCTTATCATTGACAGGAGATGGAAGGACTGGTCTCAATGGATACCCCAAAAAAGAGGTGTCCCTGAAGGTACTCCACCATCAAGACAGGTGGAATTGCTGAATCTTGTCCAGATGCTGATAAAAAATAACTAAGGGAAGTTTTCACGGGGAGTTTCAGATCACCATAGTGCAACTCACAAGATGGATTTCAGAATAGGGTGACTATAACCTAGATTAGAGGAAGTTCTACATAAAACCAAGGGCTCTGGGGACGTGGTGTTCTCCCTTTTCCTTACCTGTCCTTGTAAGTAGCTTCCCCATACTCCAGGAACCTCTTTAATGAGGTAATACGTTCTCCTTCCAGCTAGTTCTTTTGATATTGTAACTCATGCCAATTGGCCTCCCATGCCCACTTGGTGATGTGAGCCATATTATCTGTAGCCATCCAGAAAACGGTATCTTTATTTAAGATAATGAAATCTTGTCCATCATAGGCATGCTGGACAAATGTGGTACTTCTATCCTCTAGCAACTCCTAGCCCGTCATCCTCTGGTAAGTGTGAAACCCTGGCTCACACATGTGGGTCAGGAAGGGGGTTAGACAGAGACATAAAGGTGGGC
This sequence comes from Phoca vitulina, assembly GCF_004348235.1. NCBI lineage: Eukaryota > Metazoa > Chordata > Mammalia > Carnivora > Phocidae > Phoca > Phoca vitulina. The sequence goes on along the minus strand of NW_022589774.1, from coordinate 7,883,252 downwards.
ATCCAGTGGATGACTGGGGCTATGCATCCTCTGCCCCCGAATACATCATCCCACAGGCATGCCTCCGAGAGGTTCCTATGACATAACCCACCTAGCAACAGACATTTGCACGCCTTAGGAACATGATAATTTTTGCCTTGGAGAATTATTCGATAATAGGAACGATCAATTATAAATTTTATAATGCAATAAAGGAGAGGAAGATATGCAAGAGCCAGAAATATCCTGGGAAAGTTAATGTAGTAAGCCATTGTGCATAAGCAAGTGGCTCACTAAGCCTGGCCACCAGGAAATGAGACACAGAATGGCCAAATTTAGAATGAGAAAGGAGAAGATACAGGTTAGAAGCCTGAATGGGGGTGGCATCAGGATATGGGGGGCAAAGGACAAAGGGCTCCCGAGGAAGAGAGGATTTGGAAGACGCTTCGGGCAGATGGCAGACACTGAACACGATCGACCAGATTGTCCAGGCTTTGCCAAAAGAGTGTAACTCAGCAACTGCTCATGTTCACTGTCAGCCCAAGGACCTCTCTGCAGGAATGGGGGCTGGTGAGGGCAAACATTCATCTCTGCTGCCTTCCCCACCTGAGTGATCGCGGTGACTACAGATGCGCCAGCCCCAGCCCCTCGGCAGCTGAGTGTACCTCTCCCAGGGACCAGGCAAGGGGTTCTCCACCGTCCACGGAGCCCACGGCTCCTCCTGCCAAGAGACACTCATACGTAATGATGGGATGAGAAGGAGATTCAGTGATCCCATGGCTGGGATCTGAAATGCCCAGGCGAAAATATGTCAGCGAGTGAGTCCCTGGAAGGGAGGTAGAGAGGGAAGATATTTAGAGTCACGGACAATGGCAACCCACATCAGTGGTCCGTGTTCCGCTGCATTCCTCCGGGGACCTACCTGCTGCTTCATTTTACGTAATCACAGAACCCCAGGAACTGGAGCCTGGAAAGGACCTAAGAGCTCCAGCCCAAGACCTGGAGCCTTTTTTGTCCTGGTTTGGAAACCTCAGGATACAATTTTACAGGTAATCTCAACTTGTAAGTGAAGTAGAGAGCCCTGCTCTGGACTTGGGGTGGGGAAGTGCCCGGGACCACTCATTGGTCCCCCAGGGTGCTGTCAGAGGGCTTGATAACCCCGATAACCCACGCCCTTGTTTTGTGAATGAAGGCTCTACGTGGGTAAATGAGGGCTCCTACCCGACCCTGTGCAGGCACGCACACACACACACACACCACACACACACACATACACACACCACACACACACACACACACACACACACCAGATCAGTCAGAGAACCCACCTAAGGACACAGCCTCCTTAAAAAAAGTGTTTTAAAAGCACGGTGCTTTTCCTTGCTCCATAGGGAAGGCTGTGGGTGAGTGGGGCCATCTACCATGTGGGGTCACATCCATGTCCAGGGACTTCTCTGGCCTAAGGACTGTACTAGACACCACCTCTCCACAGTGTTTCCAGATCACCCAGCCAAATGCTCTTGTCCCTTTGGGAACTCCCCTAGCACTCAGATCTTTTTTTCCCATGTGGCCCTTGCCACAGCAGGGAACCTTGGACTACATCAGGCTCCCATTCCCCAGGCTCAATACTACTTAATGATGTTGACTCCTTCCCCTTTATTTATAAATATATATTTAAGAAAAAAATATCAAATTAAAAAAAATCATTCACAAAACAGTTGGGTCGGCTTTGGTGCATGCAAGTCTGTCTATACTTCCCTTTTCTCTAAAACTGTTTCTGAAAGCATTCATTACATGGAGACTGTCTTTGAGAACGGGCCACCGCAAGGCCAGGCTACCATTACCTTAACCTCAAAGGAAGACAGGAGGCCCTGAGACTGAACCAGGTCCAGCCAGGGCCCCTTCCGCCTGATTGCGCCAGGTTCTATAAAAGCAGAACTCTCCTCTCCTTTCTCCCTGCTCCTCTAGCTGGGGTGCGGGCAGCTTGGCCGGGTTCAGAGTATGCACCCAGCCCTGTGGGCCCCTCCACATGGAATGGGTTCTGCATATCAGCTGCAGCACTGAGCAAGATGGAAGAGTCCGGTCTTCCCCAGGCCTGGGCAGAACGTAAGGCTTCAAGGCCCCTTTTCATTGCTTTCAGCTTTTTCTTCCCCTTTTTCCTTCCTGGGGCTGGGGGGTTGGGGGGATAAGCGTTGGGATGAGGAAGCAACCCAGCAGAAGGCTCTCCAGTTGAGCATAAGAGTCTCTCATCATGGAAGTGTTGGTTCTTCTATAACTAAGAGCCAGAGATTGAAGCAGCAGTACAAATACTACCCCCAAATCAGTAGTTATCATATTCTGCCTTCTATTCTCTTCATCTTTGTTTACCTTCTACTCCATTCTCAATCCTAAGGCACTTGAGGACTGGGACTTTGCTTCTTTCCTTTGTGGTTCCTGCCAAGGCCTGCCGCAGGGAGCTTGGCACATGGTAGGAGCTTCGTAAATATTTGTGAATTAAGTTGTTGGCGAAGCTTTTGATTTCTCTGCTTTGAAAGATGCTGAAATGAATATGAATCTATTTAACCTGGAATGTATACTTTTCAAAATACTTTTCAGAAAGTGCAGGCTGGCGAATGGGGAGCAGAGCTGAAATCTCATTTACACCTAGTCTGGAATCTGCAAAAGGTGTATATGCTTGAATCTGCGACCAATTTTGAAACTCTTCCATTTCTCCACATCTGGAAAGGTTTTGTGGCGACTCTGCAGATACCCAACTGTTCGGAGAGGGAGGCAGAAGGAAGAACAAGTCATGAACATTAGTTCTCACACCTTCTTGGTATCCATCTGTGTATTCAACAAACATACGAGTGCTTCCTCCGTGCCAGGCACTGTTCTAGGCCCTGAGCACACAGCAGACCAAACAGGTACAAATGTCTGCCCTTGTGGAGCCTACACCCTAGTAGATGGCGGGGAGCAAGACAGACAACACAAAATACAGGAAATATACATCATGTCTTTTGGAAAGTGCAATGGAGAAAAATAAAGCTGCAAAAAGGATGAAGCAATGCAGTTTAAAACAGCAATGCTTAAGAAAGGCCTCCCCAAGAAGGAGACTTCAGGGCAAGTGCCTGCTGGGAATGAGGGGGCCAGCCAGGTATCTGGGGACACCAGTCCAGCAGGGGGACTGTACAAAGACCTGGAGGAAAGGACGAACCTGGCATGGTCCAGGAGCAGCAAGAAGACCCGTGACTGGAGCTGAGGGAATGAGGGGGAAAGAAATAGGTAGGAATTGCTTCCACACTTATTCATAGGAAAAAAACCTCACAGAAATAAAATTCCAGGCAAAGAATGGGAGAGGAGAAGGAAGAAGGGATTTAAAAAGAGACTGTGTTTCTGAGTGAAGCTGGATTGGTATAGAATTTCCCTTGGAATCTGGGTGGGGTTCTTCTTATGACATCTGGGGTCTACATGCCTAGGACATGCCAACAAGCAAAAAAAAAAAAAAAAAAAATCAAATCCCCAAAGTATTAACAAGTTGGGGCATTACTGCTCAATGGGAGGATTTTGTCTATGTCCCACATCATCTCCACACATATTATTTACAATTCCTATAATTTCACTTTCTTTTTTTTATTTTTCTAAAAAGATTTTATTTATTTATTTGTCAGAGAGAGAGAGAGAGAGTGAGCACGAGCAAGCACAAGCAAGGAGAGCGGCAGGCAGAGGGAGAAGCAGACTCCCCACGGAGCAGGGAGCCCGATACGGGCTCGATCCCAGGACCCTGGGATCGTGACCTGAGCCAAAGGCAGGCGCTTAATGGACTGAGCCACCCAGGCGTCCCTAATGTCACTTTCTTACCAAAATATAACCTCATAAAAATCTGCATTGTCTGGAGTTTATAAGAGGGAAATAGAAACATGGTCTGTTGACAATACTGTGCAAGTACAGTGTGATGTCCTTTTGCCAACCTCGATCTCAATCCAGTTCCTGATTTCAGAGCAGTTTGTCTGCACCAGCCAGCCCTGACTTCAAAGGCTGCTCTGCCCCCGAAGGCTGGCCTCCATCTGCCGGTCGTCTGCTCGTCTCCCCTCGCGCAGCTGCAGCGTGGCTCTGCTCCAGGGGCATCACGGTCCCGTCCCCTTGGTTCGCCATGGGCCCACTTACCCATCTGCTGTGTCCACAAGTACAAGTCACGCTCACTCCTGAGTTGGGCTTCCAAAATGCTACCTCAGCCGTGATGGGAAGTTGGTTGACAGATGTGAAGTCAGTAACTTAGAACAGAGAAGAGAGGGGAAAGTCCACGGTACCCCTTCTCTCTTGGTACATTAGTCCTTAGGATGCTTTCTATCCTATCAATATGTGGCCCAGATGATCAGATTTCTGGTATAATTATGCAGGTTGAATCATTTGAAGAAACCTATCTCTGACCATTTTTTATTTCATAAATTCAGTTTAAGCTTTTGATTCTCTCTTCTTGCTCCAGTAATTATGAAATTAGATTTTTCTCTCCCTTTTCATGAACAGATTATCAGCATCAACTCACTTATTGAACAGCAATCTGCAATTTAGAATATAGTCTTCTGTCCAGGCCAGTCCAACTGCCTCTTAAAGGACATTTGCTGCCCTTTCCCAGCAGCCTCTGGTAGACATTGCTGGAAAGCCTGAACAACACAACCAAATAGCCCCAGACCAGAGGCAGTGGTTACTGCACATTTTAAATTATGTCCCCTTTAACCTGTAGATGACCTGGTTAGGCCATTTTTACAAAAGACTGTGAAAAATCACTGGATCATAGGGCACCTGGGTGGCTCAGTCATTAAGCGTCTGCCTTCGGCTCAGGTCTGATCCCAGAGTCCTGGGATCGAGTCCCATATCGTAGTCCCGGCTCCGTGGGGTCTGCTTCTCCCTCTCCCACTCCCCCTGCTTATGTTCCTGCTCTCGATGTCTCTGGCTCTGTCAAATAAATAAATAAAATCTTTAAAAAAAAAAAGAAAAAAAATCACTGGATCATAAAATAATTGACAAAGTGTTTACAGATATTCATCCATGGGGCAATTTATATTTATTGGGTATCTGTGATGTACAAGGAGTTGTGAGGCAATGTCAGGAACAGTAAAATAAATCAGATACTAGTTCTTTTGTCCAGGAAGTGATAGTATTATTGGAGAACTAAAGCATGTAACATAAATAAATACAATGCATAAATAAATCCATGGCAGCAGGCAGTAAGTGCTATGAAGGAGGGACCGACGGAGGGCTCCCCCAGCTCAGCAGAGAGAGACCCTGTTCTCATATGAAGGAATCCAGAAACGCCCCAAGAAGGAGGTGGCAAACCTTCCGTGAAGTTGGGCCTCCAATGAGCAATGAAGGGCAGCAGGATCTGAAACATAACCATCAGAACGGCAATTTATTTATTGAGTATGTGCCCTGTGTTGGGTACCATGCTAAGTCCCCGATAAATAGGAGTCTCATTTATTCCTCACAGCACCCCTTTGAGGTAGGTCTTATAATTCCCATCTCGCAGACAAAAATAGGTGCAGAGAGGTGAGGAAAATTTCCTAAGATCATCCCTAGAATCCGTAAGTGGAGGAGCCAGGAATCACACTCTTGATCTCTCGTATGTGAAGTCTCTCCACCTTACGTGACCCAACTGGCCCTAACGTAGGGGCACTTCCCCAACCCAGATTCTGTTCCAGTCTTCTCCTCGCCCAGTCGTTCCTGCTCTCTCCCGCCCCCTTGTGTCACAATGACTCATTGTCCCTGATTTCCCAGTCCCTGGGGGCCCAGGCTCCAGATCTTCCAAGTGGCTGTGCATCCTAATTGGATAACCAGGTCATCACAATTCTGATTATTATTCATTGGTTCTCCCAAATGGCCCAATGCCTTAATACAATCAAAATGATTATGATTTCTGGGAACTACTCTTTGGAATTTCAGGCATTGTGGGAATGAGGAGAAGAAGGGGATGGTGATATTTTTAGTTGTAAGGATCTTTGGACGCTTCTCAAACCATGCAGTCATGTGGATGCTTCTTTCCCCAACAAGAACTGCTAGTCTCTCTCCTAACCACTCATCTAACTACAGGAACTTATAGTCCTGTGTGTGCTGAATGCGACAATTTGAATTTTTTAGCTACTCTTTTGAGGCTACCTTTTTTGGAGGTTACCGAGGTCTTATTTCATATAAATTTTATTCTTTTTTTTTAAGATTTTATTTATTTATTTGAAAGAGAGAGAGAGAGTGAGCACAAGCAGGGGAAGCAGCAGGCAGAGGGATAGGAAGAAGCAGGCTCCCCGCTAAGCAAGGAGCCCGATGTGGGACTCGATGTGGGACTCGATCCCAGGACCCTGGGATCATGACCTGAGCTGAAGGCAGACGCTTAACTGACTGAGCCACCCAGGCGCCCCTATAAATTTTATTCTCTTCTGAATTTCCAGTAGACACAGTCCTAGCTGCTAGGGACACAGCAACGAACACATCAAAGTCCCTTTCTCTGAGCTAATTTCTATGAGGACGACTGGCAATAGATAAATATATCTTAAACAAGATTAAGTAGTGACAAAGTGTGAAGGAAAGTAAAGCAGAGAAAGTAAACAGTGTGAAGAGAGCTGATCTTTTAGATAGAGGGACCAGGAAAGGCCTCTCTGAGCAGGTGTCATTTGAGAAGAAATTTGGATAAAGGGCGGAAGTGAGCCATGGAAGAGGAACCTTCCAGAGAGAACAGCAAGCCCAAGTCTTCCGGGAGGGTGCACACTCCATGAGTTTGAGGAATAAGAAGGAGAACACAGTACGGCCATGTAGAGTTTTAGAGAATGAATGAATGAGCTCTAGTAGGTTTTTTTCTTAGTATTCTCTATATACAATGATGACCATATGTCTCATATTTCCCAGGAGAATTCTAATTTAGGAATTTTATTCTTTTTACATGATTCATTGAAGTTGTAACAAAATGTGATTTGATATGCATACTCTTGAAAGGTTTTCCAGAATAAATATAAATTCGGACATCAGAAAGAATGTCCTTTGTTATCTGTCTCAATTTGGGTTTCACAAAACTAGTGTATAAGGAGCCACATACTTCATCTTTACCTTAGGCCTCCTCTCTCCAGTTCTTGGTAACCCCCTGGGGTAAGAGGATTGAGGTCAATGGGCTTTAAGAAAGAATAGGCAGATATTCCAACTAGTCAGAAGAAAAAGCTACAACAAACAATGAATCATGGAACACTATATCTAAAACTAATGATGTAATGTATGGGGATTAACATAACAATAAAAAAAAATTAAAAAAAAAAAAAGAAGAAAAAGCTACAAATGAGTTGAATTTCATTTAGATAGATTCAATGTCAACCAAGAAGAAGAGGGCCTTAGGGGAGTGGAATATTGTCTTAGAGAAATTTCGGTTGCACGTACCTTGGCAACAGCTCCATGGAAACAGACTAAAGTCTAATGAAGTCTATAGCAAAGGCCCACATTTTCTCATGTTAACTCTTTGAACTCTAGGCCATTTCTAAGCAGATAATCTCCAAGTCTGCCTTTTAACACTAGGCTGGTTGGCAACTTAGGGGGCTTATCCGTCATCAGTCCTTGTCTGTGAAGGATTCAACCATTTGTGAAGCAGATTGATACAACCATAGAATTGTAATAACGAGAGACTGACCTTGGTTATTTCAAGATTAAACACACAAACCACACATGGCTGTGCAAGAGAGATCTCATATATGTCCCCCTCACACCAGGTCACAAGTTCACATAGGCTGAAGTGAAGAACAAGATGAGTTGTAAAGTGTGAAACATATATATATATATATATATATTTTTTTTTTTCAGACAAATTCTACAACTACGGTAAGCCACAGGTGCAATTTTGTAGTCATTATTGTGCCCAGATTCTATATGGCTCATCATAGTCGGATAACTTCAGTTTCTTAGGGACACTACCTTTGAACAAAAATTCACTCAGGAAGCATTTATTAAGTACCTATTGGTCCCTAGGTAGTGCCTGGGAAATAAAGAAGAGGCAAGTGAGGAGATCTCTCCCTGCCTTTAAGGGAAGAGTTTTGCAAATAGAAACTGTAGAACTGTGGACAGGCACCATAGGACTACAGAGGAAGAGCAGCATACCGCAGGCTGTGGACTCAATGGAAGCAATACACTGGAAGGGACATTGGAGTTATCTTGACATTTCCTGACCCCAAACACTCTGGTATCTCCTCTCTGTATTTCCCCATCTAGAAGCCCCTACTCAGGGCCCGCATTAGACACAAATAACAAGCAGACCAAGTCTTTTTCATAACCCTGCCTCCCTTCTTTGTCAGCATCCCTCAGTGCTCAAGAATGCTCAGTCAGGGTTCTGGCAGGAAACAGCCTTCACTCCAGGTGAGTCACGTGAAGAGACCTGAAGGAAGGGACTCTTTGCGTATGTATGGGCAAGGTTAGGGGAATAAATGAGGGATGATGGGGCATGCAGAAGTTAGCAATCATGGAAAGCCTGTGACTGCCCCTAGATTCACAGAGATGAGTGGCAAATAGCGTTACTGAGGCTCAGCGGGACCTAGAACCATGAAGAAGGGACTATTCAGGGAAAACTCTACAGCAGAGGGACACAGCTACTACCAGACGCATTGCAGAATGAGGGCAAGGAGGAAGAAGGACATACTCCAACCTCTCTTTCCTCTCTGCTCTCTGATCTCTCTCCTCTCAGTGCCTCCCATGGGGGGAACCCAACCAGATATCAGCCTGCAAGAGCAGCTAGGTGATGCAGTCTGTGGCAGTCAGCTTCCCAGGGCACAAGACAGGACAAAGAAACATTGGAGTCTAAGGAGTCAAAAGGAGAAGAACCAGCACAAAGCGATCTTTCCTGTCCTTTATAGCTGACTGGTTTTATTTCAAATTCTACCAATGATCAACGTGCCAAATATCCACATCTGAAGGTGCTATGACATTGTGGTAAAGCCTGGGACTACGGACTCGAGGACCTGTGTCTACTTTGGACTCTGTTCATTATGTGAGCTGAGTCGGCCTCCCTACTCTAGGCCTGCGTTTCCTTATCTTGAAATGGGGCTATTTTCTTAGCCTACCACAAAGGGTTAGTGAGACTATCACATGAAAGATTATGTGTAGGGTAGATATTATGGTCATATTACTGGGGAGTTCTTTGACAATCAAATGTAGATGATATATAAGCTTTGAGCTTCTAGAAATATCATCTGTTTCCTCCTTCCTCCTTTCCTCTTTCCATCATTTGTCTCTTATCTTCACCCCTAGTCTTTCCCATTTCTGACTTGAATGGTGGGACTTTTCTGGATTAAATTTTTGTAGAAGCAGGAACTATGTCTGTCTTACTCACTGTCATATCTCCAAAAGTGCTTTGCATATAGTAGCTCATCAACGGAATTAATACACAGATGATTCGAAAGAGCTCTTGACTGTCAAGTACATGAGTCACCACCTATGGTGGTGGCCCAGACTGAGTTCTAGACTTTGCCTGCCAAACCACTCAGGAGCACCAGCCCCTTGCTGGGTGAGCAGTTGCTTAAGACAGAGAAGCCTGGTGCTTCCAGCCCGTGGGCCTTCTTTTGTATTTCGGACAACAGAAGGCATCTGCTTTTCCAATGACATGGATACCGTAAAAAATAAAAAATTCCTCCTACTCAGTTGATATATCTTTATACCCAGTAAACAAGTCCAGAACCATGGTTTTATCTTTCTGGGATCTTTTGTGACAGGTAGGGCTTATGTTGAGGAGAAAAAAAAAAAAACAGAAATAAACCTGAGCAGTGGATCTCCTCCACTATTCAGTGCCCCTGAAATTCTGACCACATCCCCAACCCCTGAGATTCACTAAGCTAGTAAAGAGAAACAAAAGGAAAGGAAAGGAGATGAGCAGAAAAGAAGGGTAGCAATGCTCAGAAGGAAAGTGAGGAAGTTACCAAGAGGGTACTTCCAGAATGGCTTCTACCCCTCACAAGGTAGATGACATCAAAAGTCTACACCAGCTCCATCAGCTCTTGCTCTTCAGTGACTCAACAACCTAGCAGTACCCAGGGCCCTCTGCTATAAAAACAGGGAGAAATACTTGGTGTCACCAGTTGCTAGGTAGAATAGAGAGACAAAATGGCGGTGCTGACTGCCTTCCAAGGTGACTTTTAACCCTTTATTGGTCTCACACACTGCTTCCTCCTTTTAGTGTGCCTGTCTTGACCCTATTCCCAACTTTTAATTATTTATGGAGCATGGCTATGTGCAAGGCACAGAAAGACTAATGATACCTGGTCCCTTAAGGAGCTCAAAAGAAAAGGAGCCTTTGGTTCTTCACTGGGAACTTAGATTTCACCCAGGGTCAATATAAAAGATTCACACAAAGCTCCTAGGACTTGTAACTCTCTCCTCTGGCTTCCTACAATCTTAGACCCCCTTTTGTCTGATACAGTATGTATCACTGACTCTCCGGTTATTTTTAGCTTAGGTCTATCTTCCTTGCTGCACTAGCACCCGGCACAATAAGCTCAAAATGCTTGTTGAATAAAGGAGGGCAAGAAAAAGTCCTAAAAGAAGATCTGGAGGGGCAGCTACTTGGCTTGCTTGATTAGAAATCCCCAGGATCAAGCTGTGACTACACAATTGTCATCAGGAGAGCATGCCACGTTGGGAAACAGCAGCTTGAGCTTGTCCAGGGAGCTGGGGGACCGGCCCAGATGGGAAAGAGGAAGTAGACGTGAATGGGAGAGATGAGTGGAGGCAGGGCCATGAGGCAGGCTGGCTTGTGCTGGGGTTCAGGGATCTGGGTCTTCATCCCAGCTGCTTGGCCTTGGGCAGAATCCCAGATTGCACCAAGGCTCAGTCTCTTCAGCTTTAAAAGCAAATCCTGGCATATATTGCACAAGGTTGTTGAGGTATCAGATGAGGCTCTGTTTATGATGCACCTGGTAGGCCCCCAAACTATAAACATTTGGTTTCCTTCTGTGGTAGGCTGAATAATGTCCCCACCCCCATCACTCTAAAGATATCCACATCCGAATCTCCAGAACATGTGAAAATGTTACCTTACATGGGATTTAGCAGATAGGATTAAGTTAAGAATCTTGAGATAGGAGATTATCCTGGATTATCTGGTGGGCCCAATGTAATCGCAAGGGTCCTTATAAAAGGAAGGCAAAGGGGTCAGAATCAGAGAAGATGTGACAACGGAAGCAAGGTCAAAGAGATGCCATTGTTGAAAGGGGACCTAAGCCAAGGAAAGCAGACAGCCTCTAGAACTGGAAAGAGAAGGAACAGATTGTCCCCTAAGACCCCAAGAAGGAATGCAACCCTCCCAACACTTTGATTTTAGCTCATGAGACCCACTTTCAAACTTCTGACCTCCAGAACTGTAAAATAATACATTTGTGTTGTTTTAGGTCACTAAGTTTATGGTCATTTTTACAGCAGCAATAGGAAACTTATTTGTCTTTCATTTCTCCAAAGAAAAAAGAAGCCAGGTAATGAAATTAATATTTGGTAACCTCTCAGCCCCTCCTAGCACTTTCTCTTCTCAGATCTTTGTATTTCTTTCTTCCTTTCCTTCTTCCTTCTCTCCTTTGTTCTTCCCTCTCTTCTTCATTTAACAGTACATTTTAAAAAGTGGGATCGTTTCAATAGTCCTTAAATTCTTAAATAAATAGATTTGATGATAATCAAGATCCTAAAGGACAAGTGAAACCTAACCCACCCACGAAGCTGGGAATCACTGGGTTAGGGAAGAGTCCTGTGAATTCTCCTTGGGAAGAACAAGCCCTCCCTCTGAGCAATTGTCTATCCTTAAATCTCAGGCTGCACTTTTCAGTGTCCCGTGCTTATCTTGTTCACTATGGATCCCTTTAATTGTATTTTGGCTCCCTGTGTGTGTGTGTGTGTGTGTGTGTGTGTGTCTTGGCTTTTTAATACCTATGTATCATAAGGCCCATCTGAAGAATCTGACCCAATGGGACGGGTCATCCTCAAAAATCAAAAGACAAATTATCAAGTTAGCAGGAGGGTCTTGTTTGTTAAATAATGCTATTTTCCATACAATTTAGTTTATCACAGTCAATAAATAGTTTCCTCTTGGCTACTTTTAAAAAATTCAATAGGTGTGCATGTGCTCCAGCAGGTGTTCCTGTGGGTGAGTGCATGGGTGTGTGTGTGAAGTCCAATCTGAGCCATTTTCTGTGCTTAGGTAAAATCCACTTGCTAATTTTTGGAGAAGGCTAGCCCTTGTGCAAATGGGCAGTAGGATACTGTAGCAAAGAACATGGGTTTAGGAGTCAGACAAACTTGTTTTCAAATGGGGCTCTGCCATTTCCTACATATGAGACCTTGGGCAAATTATCAACCTCTCAAAGCCTCAGATTTCTCATGTGGAAAAGGAGGGTAATAACACTATCCTCCTTACAGAGTTGTTGTGAGGATTCAATGAGATCCCCAGTGGTGGAACCAAGAGGTGACCGGTCACTTGTTCGGACTTTAGAGCACTATTATCACACACACAATCACCATCGGCACTCTTGAGCTGTCCCAAATAAACCAGTAGTAGAAGAAAAGACAGTGGGTCTATCTTGTAACCTAAGTTCAAGCCTCCTAGCCCTGATGTACAAACAAATTCTAAAACCTGCCCTATGTAGAAATTCTGGAGCCGCTTCTGAAGATTATGCATGGATATCACTTAGCACAATGTCTGGTACATAGTAAGTAAATGTTAGCAATCATAAAGTAAATGTTAGCAATCAAAAGAACAATCTCTCGTTTACCAGGAGAGATTCCCTGTGCCCTGACAAATTCATAGAAAATGGTAGAGGTCAACCTGCCCTCCTACAATGGTTCAAATTCACTGTTTTGTCAAAGAGGTCACTGAATTCTAATAACATATTTTAACTTTTAATACTTACCAATATCCATTCATTCATACATGCCTAACTTGCCTTATTCTCGAAAGGATTTAAGACTGCTAACTTTTGATGTAGTTTTTGAATATGTGGTCACTTGGCTTTCTCACTTCTCTTTTTTAAAAAAAATTTTTTTTTTACTTTTTGTATTTCTGATCATCCAAGTAAAAATTACCAAATTTTAAATACATTTCCTTTTTTGTACATATAAAAATTTTCTATGTATAAAAATGTTTGTATATATGCATAAATGTGTATATAAAATGAACAGAGTGTATATGTACATAAATGTATACATAAAAATGAACAGTGTATGTAAAAATATATATCATATATACAATTTTATGTCTTGCTATTTTCCATACCTGTCATTACACACTTTTAAACACTTCTGATAATCATCAAATGTATATTCCATAAATTCTTAATCACTGGGGCACCTGGGCGGCTCAGTCAGTTAAGCATCCAACTCTCTATCTCAGCTCAGGTCTTGATCTCAGGGTTGTGAGCTCAAGCCCTGCTTTGGGCTCCATGCTGGGCATGGAGCCTACCTAAAAAATTCTTAATCACTTCTTTGTGTTGGGCTATGTAAGTTGACTAGAATTCCTCCTTATTTATTTTAAACAAGTATGTAGAGAGTAAAAGCGGGAGATATTGGTAACATCCAAGGAGAGGAAAGAAAACATAACAACTGTGTGGATATTTCCTGTGGCTGGGGCTGGGAAACATAGATAGCCATAGTTAGATCAATGGAAACCAACATAAGTGACTGTTTCCTGGAGTATTCTAGAACATACATATGTGTATCAGGGTTCTTAAACAATTGGGGAAATGATGAAGAGTATAATACCTAACATGTATGTAACACTTTTCTCCCTTACTCTGTGCTGTTTCAAAAAAGATTTAGGGTGAACTCAACAACAAAAAACAACTCAAAAAATGAGCAAAGAACTTGAGGGGAGCCTGGCTGGCTCAGTTGGTAGAGCATGCGACTCTTGATCTTGGGATTGTGAGTTCAAGCCTCACGTTGGGTGTAGAGATTACTTAAAAATAAAATCTTAAAAAAGAAAAAGAATTTGAACAGACATTTTGCCAAAGAAGATACACAAATGGTCAATAGGCACACAAAAAGATGATCAACATCACTAATCATCAGGGAAATGTAAATCAAAACCACAACAAGATATTGCTTCACACCTGTTAGGATGGGTACTATTAAAAATAAACAAACAAAATAACAAGTGTTGGAAAGGATGTGGAGAAAATGAAACCCTTGTGCACTGTTAGTGGGATTGTAAAATGGTGCAGCCACTGTGGAAACGGTCTGGTGGTTTCTCAAAAAATTAAAAATAGAATTAACATATGATCCAGCAGTTCCACGTTTGGATATATACCCCAAAGAATTGAAAGCAGGGTCTTGAAGCAGTATTTGTGCACCTTTGTTCATGCTTCATGATTCCACGGTAGCCAAAAGGTAGAAGGAACCCAAGTGACCATGGATAGATGAATAGATAAACAAAATGTGGTATGTACACACAACTGAATATTATCCAGCCTTAAAAAGGAAGGAAATTCTGACACATGCTACAACATGAATGAACCTTGGGGACCTTATGCTAAGTGAAATAAGGCAATCACAAAAAGACAAATACTGTATGCTTTCAGTTATGGGGTTCCTACAGTAGTCAGATTCACAGATGCAGAAAGTAGGATGGTGGTTGTTGGGGGTGGGTGAAGGGGTGAATAGAGAGTTGTTTAATTGGTACAGAGTTTCGTTTTTGCAAAGATGAAAAGAGTTCTGGACATTGGTTGAGAACACTGTGAGTGTACTAACCACTACTGAACTGTATACTTAAAAATGGTTAAGATGGTAAATTTTGTTACTTGTATTTTACCACAAGGAAAACATTTTTAATTACTTTTAAAAAAGGATTTAGGGTACTTACAGTACTTCGTACTTTCTAAAATGCTTTCGCATACAACATCCCAGTTGATCCTTAAAACAACCTGTAAGGGAGCAGGTGTGGTATTTTCATTCTCATTTTGGAGTAGAAGAGATTCCCTTGTAGGGATGTCATGGCGCCCCCACAGCCTTTAGGGGAAAGGGATGGCTCCAGCCTACCCTGGAATCCTTAATGGTAGGATGTGATTCCATACTTTCTGATCCTCATTCTCATCCAATCCGTGGCCTAGTGACCTGTGCCTGGCCCCCAGCAGGCTCCCTCCGTCACTCACTCTCCTAACTTTGCAGACTCACTCAGGGACTGGAGGTTCTCCTGGATGCCCTCTTGGGACTGTACAGAAAACTCAGAGGTGGAGTGGTAGCCTCTTCCAGCAAAATGAACAGAATCTAAGCGTTAACAGTTTGATGAGTTCTAACAAAGCCATATATCTGTAGAAGCCACACTCCTATCAGGATAGAGAACATTTCCATCACCTCAGAAAGTTTCCTTTCCCAGTCAATACTCCCACCCCAAGGCAACTACTGCTTTGATTTTTTATTCCATGAGAACTTTTAATTCTTTTTTTTTGGCAGGGGGTTGGGAGGAGATGGCTTTTTGCTGAGTATTCTTCCTGAGTGATTGTTTATGCCAGGACCTGGGGCCTGTTAAACTTAAAAAAGAAGTAGCTTCCTTTGTTTCTCCCTCATTTTAATTATAGCTTTCCTTTCCATGGGGCCTGTCTGTCCCACCAATCTGAGGGTCCCTTGAAGGCAAGGGCCAAGCCTATTCGTCTGTGTCCTCAGTGCCTAGCACACAGTAAGAGCGCAACAGGTGCTGGGCACTGTTCTAAGCACCTTTCACACATCAATTCACTTAATCCTTGTGATACTCTATGAGGAAGGTTTTATCATGCAGTCCATTTCACAGATGAGGACAGTGAGAGAGATTTAACAGCTTGCCCAAGACACCATAGCCAGGAAGCAGCAGAATTGGAATTTGAACTTGAGCAATCTGGCTCCAAGTACGGCTGTTAATCAGTATTCTCATCTGCCCCTCAATTACATGTGTTTGTTGAATGAATGAACAATGATCCTTTTTCGCCTTCCCATCTCAATATGTCCATAGCCAAATTAAATGGTTCTCTCCCCAAAACTTCTTTTCCCCACATCTGACCTCTCTGTTCCTCCTGGGTCTCAGAGAAACATGGAAACTTTCTTTTCTTTTTAAAGATTTTATTTATTTATTTGTCAGAGAGAGAGAGCACAAGTAGGAGGAGCGGCAGACTGAGGGAGAAGCAGGCTCTGGGTGAGCAAGGAGCCGGATGAGGGACTCAATCCCAGGACCCTGGGATCATGGCCTGAGCAGAAGGCAGACGCTTAACCGACTGAGCCATCCAGGCATCCCAGCATCTCCTCCCCAGCCTAATTTACTGCCTACCTGCCTACCTGCTTGTACTCACTAATCTTTGTCTTACATTTTCTCTTAAGCTCTTCTTTCTGGCTTACCTCTTAACTCAGCTCATGAAACCCAAAACCACCCCTCAGGTGATGGTGAAGGCCCTGATAAGACCCCCCACCAGCCCAGACCACCTAGACATTTTGAGCTCGACCCCCACTCATGACTGCGCAGATGGACCTCTGGAATGACCTACAACTACCTTTACTTCATCATAATACTAAAATATCTGCCCAAGGAGGAGACTTAGACTCTTTTACATAACATACAACACACGTATAAGCATGTTTCCTTAAAGCACTTGGGCAACCTTATGCACACCTCTACATAGGAACAAGGCTTCCCTATCTAAATATTCATCCTAACCCTAAACAAAAGGAACCCATTCACCCTCTCTTGGGGAATCAAGGCTTTGGAAGCCATTCCCCGTGATCTCCTTATTTGCTGCAAATAAAAGTTTTCTTTGTATGACAACTCAACATGGTTCAGTTTCTGACTCACTAAGGAGCAAACTCACATTGGTTTGGTTGTACCTTTGCAAATGCTGCCCCACTCTTTGGGGGCCTTGGGGTTTACATGCATTATTATTTAACCTTCACGATAATCCACAAGCTAAATACTATTATTCATGTTTTGTAGATGAGAAACCAAATAATAGACTCCAGGTTCAAACAGGGTTTGTCCGGCTCTGAGGACTCTTCCATCTGCACAAGGACTGGTGACCTTAAGCAAGTCACTTAACCTTCACGAATCTCAGATTTCTCAGATTCCTCGTTCGTAAAATGGGGATAATAGTGGTAATTACCTCATTATGAGAGCAACTGAGATAACAGCACAGTGCCTGACACACAGTAAGTGCTCAGTGATAATTAGCAATTAAAGTTCACAAAGCCTATAGCATACATAGCATGAGAGCTGGCTAATTGTTATGGCCAAAATGCTATCTGGAAGGGCTCTTGAACTACAGCTGGGAAGAAATTGCCATACCCGGCCCCTTCTTAGTCTCTTAAAGGAGTTCTCTCCAGGGAAACACTGTATGCGGTATGAAAAAAATTACCATACTGCTCACTTGCAGGATGCACAGCAATAGAAAATACATCCAGTCTAGCGGAGAGCACAGAGAAACTGTCCAGGGTGTGTGACCACAGGCAATCTTGAAACCTCTGAACTTTTGTCATTTACAAACTGGAAATAATACCTTTCCCCCCAGGAAAATTGAGGTAACGCACATGCAGCCTTTAGGGCATTGCGGAACACATAGTAGGACCTACATAAAGGAGTTGTACAACATTATCATAGTCAGATAATGTATATGAGCGCGCTTTATTGCAAGGACAAGATGGATTTATAAATCATGTTATCAAAATCAAGTGTTAAAAGTACAGGAAAGGTAAAAGGATTGTACAAATCAGGTACTGGTGCATATCTTGAAAACCTAATTGCCCCCCAGGAGGAAACAAGCAGCTCCTGCCCTGAACCCTGAGTGGGCAAGGGTGGGAAGAACTCCAGCTCTCGCCCACCCGCCTCCGAGCCCCGCCTCCAGGGTTGCGTGACGCGACGCCCAAGCCCCGCCGACGGGGGGCGGGGCCGGCCCTGGTCACGTGAGCGCGGGTGCGGAAGTGGTGCAACGGGCGGCGTCTGTGGTTGGCCGAGGCCGCGGGTCCCGGGGGCGGGGTCAAGCCGGCCAGACGCGCCGGGAGGAGCCGGGGGAGGAGGCAGGCGCGGGGGCCGGCGTCAGAGTCCGGGGTTCGGTCTGCGGGGCGATCGAGTGCTGGGCCGGTGGCGGTCCCGTGCGCCCCGGCCAGCGCGCGCCAGCAGCTCTGGGTACCCCAGGCCGAGGCGCCGGCGGCTGCTGCAGACCGGTGGGGTGGGCAGAGGGGGCCTCGGAGGGCGCCCTGTGCACGGAGCAGGCGTGAGGCAGCCGGGGGCCGGGACGCCATGTCCATGGAGGACCCCTTCTTTGTGGTGAAAGGGTGAGTGTCCCCGTGGGCTCCACTGGAGGAGGACGTGGCCGTGCTGCCAGCGCGCACCTCCCCGCTCTTCTCGCTAGAGGGGGAGGGGAGACAAGTGGAGGCTAGGGAGGGGACAGTGAGGACGGCTTAGCTTGCAGGGCCATGACCAAGCGTCCAGAGACATCCCCTCCGCGTCCTACCTACCTGGACTGTGAAAACCGTGCCCCCGACCAAGCCCCTGGGGAAGGGGATCCCTTTTGGGATGTGCGCGGAGATACAACTTATTTGGGGTTCGAGGGGATCAGCAGCTCTGCAGGTGGGGAGGGAAACACGCGTGCCAGCCCATACTGGGGCTCTAGTGGAGCACGGGGCCTTACTTCGAAGGAGGGAAAACAGCATCTGGGCAGGAAAAGGGAAATGGCCCTCCTGAGCTTTGTAGTTGGCGTTGATGGGGGTGAGTTCCCATTGTCCATTGAGTTTGGAGCGCCGGCCCGCAGAGTGGTGAGACCACAACACGCCCAGAGGCGTCTGAGCACGTTTGCAGGCTGGGCTGCGGGGGAGCAGGGCTCCGGAAGACAACTCAATTCAGTGGGGGCGTTTTTACTGAGTAATGTGAGGGGAGGAAAGCAGTCGTTCGAACTCGGCGATGATGTTGGAAGGAAAACAAAATGAAATCAGCCAAACTAAACTTTCCTCAGCTTTCTATTAGCAACTGGGATTTTCCCACAGTGCTAAAGGAAGTGCGTGCTTTCTTTTTAACTCCCTGATTTCATCCAGGCTCTTTGACAGGTTTCCCCCATTTCTTATCCAGCCTTTCAGAACAGAACTGCCTTAACTTATTTTTCCCTATGAGCTGTCCTGACTCCATCTTTGATTGCTCGATTGTTTGGAGATAGAAACTTTATTTGCACTTTGTTGTATTATCTTTGTAGCCATTAAACTATGCCAAAAAAGGTCGATTCTCATGCTGTTGTAACTTGTCAGCTTTATGTTTTAAATGACAGACATAAAAAAATCCGAGAACTACAAAGATCCCAGATCAGTACTAATAACCACGAAATGTCCCTTTGCTTGCAACTAGTTGCTGCTAGCTTCCTATTTCTGCTGACCAGTTGCCTGAGTGTTTGTGTTTTTTAAGGATTCTCCTCAGAAAATTTACTTGGTACTTTAGGTGAAGTACTTTGTTATCCATGATACGGTAAAATATATTTATATACTTTTTAACATTTTCTTAAAAGGTTTTTTTCTTCATCCTACTTAAAGGTAGATGGGAAAATGCTGAGTTGCAGATTGACTAGTAATATGTGGCTTTCTACCTGGAAAATGTGTTATTTGTTAGAAGGATTAGTTTAGGGGTTAATTTTTAAATGTTAAGGCTGTGTGTCTTTCCCTTGAATGAAAGTTGTTAATGGTTAGGTTGCAAAGGTTATCTCTGGCGGTGGAAACCAGGGATAATCAGAAATTTTTTGTTTGCTTGATTTTTAATGGAATCTGTGAAAATGCTAAATTGCTCTGCCATCTTGGTCTTTTTTTCCTGATAGATCCAATATAGTCTACCAGTGCTTGCTCACTGATTAGATATCACTGCTGTATTGGAACATTGGCCTGGATTCTTCGTTGACTTTTATATCATTTTAGCTCATGTCCTAAGGTGTCTGAAGGAAGAGATTGGCAATACCTTCTGCTGTAGAAGGTAAAGTTAGCCACAAGGGTGTATCCAGACTGTGACAGAGTATCTGGGGAGCCGTGTACCTCTATTTATTAAAAGTATTGAAAATGCATCAAACGATGTGGAAAATTAGATGCCTAAGTTGTGGCCCCTAGCCTAGCAGCTGATGGTTCTGAGAAACAACTCACCCCAAAATTAAGTAGAAATGACAGGTGATAAATTAAGCACTAAAGCAAATGTTACAGAAGATTAAGTGCCCCAGTAGTTCTGAGAAAAGCAACTCATTAGAAATGGTTATGATTGGAAAAGCTTTTAGAAGTAGTAGTAGGTCTTGAATTAGGTTATGAAGATGGGTAGAATTGAGATAATTCAGGCCTGTGTCTCATCTGGACTCTTATTAAAGAGTCTCTTAATTGGTCTGCCTGCTTCTAGTCATCTTCCTTTGGTTCTGTTGGGTCAGTGCTATCTAAAATATAATGTGAGCCATATATGCCATTTCACATTTCCTAGTAGCCATGTTAAAAAGTAAAAAGAGGGGCACCTGGCTGGCTTAGTCGGTGGAGCATGCGACTCTTGATCTCTGTGGCGTGAGTTCAAGCCCCACACTGGGCGAGGAGCTCACTTTATTTTTTTTAATTTTTAAAAAATATTTTACTTATTTATTTGACAGAGAGAGAGAGCGAAAGGGAACACAAGCAGGGGGAGTGGGAGAGGGAGAAGCAGCCTCCCCACTGAGCAGGGAGCCCGATGTGGGGCTCGATCCCAGGACCCCGGGATCATGACCCGAGCCGAAGGCAGACACCCAATGACTGAGCCACCCAGGTGCCCCGAGGAGCTCACTTAAAAAAAAAAAAAAGGGTAAAAAGAAACTGGTGAAATTAATTTTAATATCATCTTTAATATATTCAAATGTGCAGGTGGTTAATATGAAGATTATAATGGAATAGTTTACTTTTTTGTATTAAGTTTTCAAATTTGGAGTGTATTTTACACGTAGAGCACATCTTAGTTTGGACACTGAATTTTCATCAGGAATATTTGATCTATATTTAGAGTTCATTAAATTTACAGTTGAGAAAGTAGATTCACATACCCAAACATACTTAAAAACTTCCCAGGAACGGCATTGCATATCGGTTTTTAAATTTAATTGAAATAGAAAAATTAGTTCCTTCGTCATCCCAGCGCATTGCAGGTGTTCCGTAGTCACGTTGGAGACCACATTGGGCCGCAGCTCTTCTAGAACCCAAGCAGGGCTTCCGTGCTTAGCATCATTTAGTGGCTGCCTGTTGCCTCAGGAATAAAGTCCAAACACTCCATGACCCCCATGATCCCGCGGCCCTTTACCCTCCGCCCACTCTGCCTACCCTCAGCGCGGAGCTCCAGCAAGGCCCGACTAGTGTGTGTGACCACAGTCCTGGTGCTGTTACTCCATGTGCACCCACTCTGCCTGGTTCACCCACTAAGCTTTGAAGATTCAGTGTAAGCATCTGTGTTGCCTCCAGGAAGAGCTACCCTTGGCACTTGTAAGACATGTTATTGCACCTCTTCCTCTGGCTGTCTTTCATTATTAGACTGTGAGCTCTGTGGGTTGGGACTGTTTATTTTTCCTGTATTTCCAGCCCAGCACCTTGAATATATAGCGTAAATGTTAACTAAATACTCGTGGTAGTGGTGGTGCAGGTGGTTAAGGAGTAGTGATTCATGGGTGGGAACTTTGCCAGCAGATGCCCTGAGTTGGGCATTGTGTATTAGAAATGATCAAGGAGAGCATCCCAGGTGGTGTAGGAAGTTTATTTAGGGGAAGTAATAATAATAGCTAACATTTAAAGGACGCAACTCCTATCCAAGTATTTTGTGCTAAGTAAGCACTTTATAAAAATTTTCACTTGATAGGAACAGCTTTGTGATGTGGGTACTAGCCCCATTTTAGAGATGAGGAACTGAGGAAGCCCAGAGGGGTTAAGTTACTTGCTTGGGGTCACATAGCTAGTAAGTGGTAGATCCAGGATTCAGATTTGAACTTCCTGATTCTACTCACGCTATTAAAACTTCACAGTACAGGTAGAATTAGGGTCAAGGAGAGTCTCATTTTGAAGCCATTGGAAATTTTTAAATCTGGGAAATGGCATGCAATTGGGGTTTTTAGGAATACTGATTTGGTAGTACTGTTGGATGCATCAGTGTGAGGAAAGATTTAAAAGGGGACCAGTTAGAAAGCTGTGTTAATCGAAATATGCAGTTCTTAATGCCTGGATGTTTGAGGCTAGTTTTGTGAGGGTTTGACACTATCAATGGCCTGTTCAGAGCAGAATCCCAGGACACAGAGGAGAAAACTACCACAGTGGGGCAGCTGAGCTCTCGGAGCGCATGTGACCCCTACCTGGCCTAGACATTCACAGTGGTATTTACAGCACCAGAACTCAGTCCCTGAAACTCCAGGCCCTCCTGAATCACCTCTGGCCTGCCCTTAACGTGTAGCTTCTCTGGCAGATCCTCTCCGTGTGCTCTCACTGGGTGAGCTGGATTATTCCCATTGTGTCAGGTACTCCCTGTGTATCTGAGCACATCCTGGTCACTCTGGCCCCACTCTCTCCCCTCCCTACAAATGCCTGACCAGACCTTCCTTCAGTCCCGCGCCCACTTGATCATCGTGTCCTATCAGTGCCATCCCTTGGATGTTTCTGGAATCTTCTCTCCCTCTCTAGTGATGGTTCGTCTTCCCTAGTGCATGTACTTGTTCTCTCCCACCTGGACTCCTGTAAGCAACTTCTTCAGCAAGCTTCGCACTGCTACCAGATGTGTCCACAGAGACACGATCAGGTCATTTCTCTATTCAGAGTCCTTTATTCTAACATCCTTACTGAGTGTCTGTTTTTGTGTGCTGGGAGCTGAGAGTATAGCCGTGAACAAACAAAATCCCATCCTTACGGAGCTTACATTCTAGGGACAGGAAACAGACAAATAACGTGGTATGTCAGGTGGTGATAAGTTCTGTAAGAATAAAGGTGGGTAAAGAGAAAGGAAAAGTGGATTCTGGGTGAAAATTTTTTTTTTATCTGACTTCAGGAGGCAGTGAAGTTTGGGGACCTGTTTTTTGGTAATCAGGCTGACCCAACGTTGGGCTCTTACCTTTCAGTTACTTGGAGTAACTTTTGGCAAGTTAATTCATCTCTTTGAACCTGTTTGTACAAAATGGCTTAGCAATGTACAAAATTGGCTTAACAATACCTGCTTTATTGGTTATAAGGATTAAATGTGTTAATGAATGTAAATTGCCTAGCAGTTGGAGGCACATATTAAATGCCCAATAAACATTCTCTTTTAAATGTCTGTTTCTATGTTTCCGGCCAAATAAGCTGCTGTCTCTGAGAGGAAAGACCATGTCTTACTGGTTTTTGAGTAACATTTAAACTAATGTTAAACTAATATATGCTTATTTTAGAAAATCTAGGAAACAAAAATATAAAAAGGAGAATAAAAATTTATTGAAATGCCACCATCCAGAAATAATTTGTTAAAATTTTGATATCTTTTTGATCTTTATTTCTATTACTAGTTTTAGGCAATACTTTTCATCAGGTTTTGATCTTTTACTATATATCAGGCACTGTGCTAAGAACCTAACAGTAATTTTCCTTTTAGTCCTTATGAAGTAAGTACTGGTACTATTATTATCATTTTACAAATTAAGAAAATGAAACTTAGTAAAAAAAACAAAAACCAAAAACTTCAGGCTTATAAGCTTATAAGTGGAAAGGCCAGGATTTATATATGTGTGTATTATTATTATTGATTAACTGTTTTAGAAATTGGGATCATACTGTATTGTAATCTTTTCATCCGTATTTTTTTTCCATTGAGGCATTTTTATTTACACGGATGTATTACATCCCTAGAAAAAGGATCCCAGAAAAATTTTCCCTCCTGTGTGCTTTCGTCTTGCTTCTTCATGGGTTGTGAGAGGTTGACTGATGCCAGAGATTGTCAGTACAATGAAACCAAACTAGTGGGACGGGAGCAGATTCTTCTGCCATTTTTCTAGATCTTTGAGTTGTACATCAGACCTGGGGCTGATCGCTCCACACTTGTTTAACCTGCCCATGAGGTTCACAGCAATTTTCCTTGCTCTGTGATCATCAGTGACTTCAAATTCACCAGTGTAACCATGGTTCATCATCACAGTTAGAAACTGGATGATGACTTTGGAGCACGGCCTACTAAGAACCTGACGTTTGCCTCTTTTCAGCATTGTTCATGCTCTTGAGAGCATCTGCCAGGACATTCGTGTGCATCATTATGGTGACACGGAAAGAGGACGGGAGGGCCATCTGTATTTTTTTATATCCTTAAAATGTCTTCAGTGGGGAGGGCTTTTAATGACTGCATTGAATTTTGCCATATAAATGTAATATAAATGATTACCTAGGATGACAGCATATTTCTGAATTTTCACCAGTACCAATAAAGCAATGGCAAGGAGGATGAATGCCTGACAGGTCTTTATTGCTGCTTCTCTTTATTTCCATAGCCTGTATTCCTGTGGCAAAATTGCAAAATCAGAGAGTAAGCACATTTTCAAAGCTTTTGATGCATATTACCAGATTGCCCTCCAGAATACACCTCTGACTCCACTCTATCCCCCACCCCCACCCATTTCCCCTGATCTCATAACAGTCCTGGGATTCTCATTTTATGAAATCTTTACTAATTTGTGAGGTGGAAAAAAATGCCATATTTGAATCCTGTTGTTTTCATCTTTGTATTTCGTAGGGACTCATGCGGTGCTTGTTTGATGAGTGCATCCATTTTGAGTTTTGGGTTCTGTATTTTTCCCTGTCTCGTTGGCAACCTTTTAGAATTTGCAACTTCTAATTGAACTGACCAAGAAGACCACAAAATTGAGCATTGGAGTATGAGAGTCTGTTGGTACCAAGCGAGCCTCTCCTGTAGGTAAAAGGCATGAATGTTGTGGCTCTTTAATATTTTGTTGTTTTGGAGGCTTTGTGTGCCTGAGTAAGGATAATTTCCAGGTTCTTGGCTGTGGATCAATGTTGAAATAATGGCCTAAGTAAGCAGATGAGCAATATGGTATATGTTACGTTGTATTCTTTAACCAGCATTTATATGTGCAGCCTTCTTAACTCTAGATTATGAGTTCCTTGAAGGCAGGCATTGTGCATTTTATTCACATTATTGAGAGAACTGTTTATTGGTATAATCACTGAAAAAGAAATCATTTGCTTGCAAGGTAATTTTAGTCTAATAAAATGAATGTAAGTCAAATCTCACATTCTACTTTTTAAAATCAGAATCAGATGTTTCACCATAAAGACTTTGCAAACATTTGTTATAAATTTATTGAATGCCTAATACTATATTTGGCTGAAATAGTAGTCTAGTTGGACAACAGTATGTAGATACGTGGAGTGTAGGCGAAAGACAATGTGCATTGTGTGTAAGATTTCAGAGTAGAGTTGAGATGTTATGGAGACTGAAAAAAGGAAAGACCCCAGGGGAAATGTTGGTCAGGGGCATTTTAGTGAAGCAGGTAATAGGGTCTCATTCTGACCCTTAAAGGAAATGTCTGCTTTTCATTTGCAGAGATGTGGGGACTCTTGGCTGGGGAAGCAGCGAGCAGAAGTCTAGAGCCAGGAATGAGAAAGGGGAGGATGGGAAGGAGACCTGCCAACTGACACAGATTTTGTTTTAGTGAAGAAATCAGGTTGGATATTAAAGTCGGTCAGTTTGGGGGAGGAAGATATGGAATACCCAGCTGAGGAGTTTAAATTTAATCTGTTTCCCATTGTAAATTCTTAATCAGGAGGCAGTTTTAACTAGCAGGTACTGTTTACTCGCCTATGGGCAAACAGTTGTTAAGGGTTCAAACCCAGGTCTTCTGATTCCACAAAGCAAATAGATTTGTCTGAAGGCTTAGCAAAGATGGGATTGAATAGGTCTTGGTACTGGAAGGCACCTCACAGTCAGGGTCAGAAGCATTTGAAGCAAACAGCCAAGATGCCTGAGCCCCAGTTCTCCTGTTTGTTCACGAGGGCAGACTAGATATCTTGAAAGTTTCTTCCAGATCTAAAATCCAGTGATTGAGCTTAAGTAGAAGTTGTGCAAGGTGAGAAGTTTAAGAGGAAGAGTGTCTAGACAAATTTGAAACCTTGGGAGCTAGAGGCACTATTGACTGAAAAGGGGAAGTTAGAGAAGGAAGCAGACTTCTTTTCTGCTTTATCTTTTTGTTTGAATACTTGCTTTTTAAAAAATTATCTTTATTTGTAGGCAGGATAAGATCAGTTTGGTTTTAGGCAAATGGAGTGGTCCTATAGGCAGCTAAAAATACAGGAATTAATCCTGGGTGAGTGACTAGGGTTGGTAATGCAGTTGTGGAGTCATCAGCTGAAAGGGATCTTTTGAACCTGTGGATATTGATGAGCACCTAGAAGCTATACAAAGTGTTGAGAAACACGAGGACCAAGCAGAGGAAAAGGAACGAGAAAACTGGTAGAAACCAGAAGAGCACAATGACACAAAAACAAAGGAAGTGAGCGTTTCAAGAAAACAGCTGTGCAGGCTGTGGCGGCCAGGGTATTGAAAGTGCGGGTGAGTTCAAGCCCGTCATGACCTTGACCTGCGGTGGCACTGGTAGCGGTAGTACTACCCCAGGGGGCTGTGGAAGCAGCGGCAAGTGGAGGTCAAAATTGTGTGTAACTGTAGGTAACTAAATAGAGTCACTCTTTCCCCCACGAGAGTAATTGCAAAAGGTATCACAGTACAGTTGAATTTGGAAATGACGGTGAGGTCAAGTGAAAGGAGTGTGTGTGGTTTTCCCCTGAAATACAGAAGATGTGAGTATGGAAGTCAGGCAGTAACAAGAGCTCCCTCCCCCCTTACCAAGCACGAGGGATTGGTGGTAGAATGAGGTTGGTAGGATAGGGGGCGGGAGGGGGATATGGTTGCAGAGGCTCGCACAGCCTGGGTTTTTCAGGTTTCATTACGAGAATGGAAACCATCTGCCTTTCCTAGCCTCTCAGTATATTGATGAAACAGGAACCTCTCTGTAAAGAGTCATGCAGAATGAGCGCTGCCTGCCCCAGATACTGGTCTTGGGGCCGATTGTCTTTTTCCAAAGGTGGCCACCCCAGTATATATCCTGCCCCATTTGCTTTTCTTAAATTGTGAAGCTGGCGTTCTTCTATCAAGCTGGGCTCCCAGTTCCTTTCCCTGGGACCTGGGCAGACCTTTATAATTGCCTCACCTGACAATGCGGAAATGACACTGCTTGACTCCCGAAGTTTGAGTCCTAAAAGACTGCCCATACAGCTTGCACCTGCATCTTCCTGACTCGGGACGCAAGGCTGGGGTGTCCGGAGCGAACAAGGAATAAATCCAGCTCCACCCAAGCTGCTCTGCTAGGGAGATCATGTGGAGAGACACAGACCCAGAGACACTACTGAGGAGCCTATGTTTTTGCAGCCCCAGACACTGTGGAGCAGGGACCAGCCATCTCTTCTGTGTTCGGCACGATCTCCTGACCCGCACAGTCCATGGGCATAATAAAAGCTTGTTTTACTCCACTGTGTTTTGGGGTGGTTGTTACCCAACCACAGTAACTGGAACAGTGCCAATTCAGAGTCTGTCAGCATGATCAAAGAAGAAATGAGGAATCAGAAGGCTGACGGAGTTGCAGCTACACTTATTCTGCAACTTGTTGGCATAGCCGAATGGCAGATTCTGCAAAACCAAAGCTCCCTCATGGCTGAGATAATCCTTCCTCTAGCTTTACTGAGAAACTTGGCAAGATCTAGATAATAAAACTTGGGGATTTTTATGGACATCTAGATGTGTTGCCTTTAGCCCTAGAGGTTGGTTGTTGGGATGGTGGGCCCTTCCCCGTGGTGGAACAGACTAGACTGTTGGACAGTAGAGGCTCAGCTAGCAATGACAGAGGGTTAGTGTTTGGCTGGCTTCAGAAACAAACTAGGTTAGTTCTGACAGTGTCAACTTTTTATTTATAATGAATGGAGTAATCTGGTTTTGAAAGCTTTGATGACTTCATTTTTCCCAAAAGATACATTCTTCAAAGATGTGGACTGTGTTTTCATTTTTGACCGTTGCTTACCAGTAGTTCCCTGGGCATTGAGGCGGATTGCAGTGAGGGACCTTCATTCTGGTGTTCGTGCAGTTTAACCCATGAGGATATGACAGGTCCCTTGATTTTGATAGACCATTTGGTAGACAGCAAGGCAGAAGATCTTCGTCCCTAGCATTTTCCAACACTGACTCTTGTTGCCCATGAGCTGTGTAAGACAGAACTGACTTTGGAAACATCTGTAACAGATGTGGCAGCAGAAAATCTGTTTGACTGTTGTGGGGACCTTCTCTGGAGCTAAACCTGTGCTTCCTAGGAAAGTAATTAGCAAGTTTTTGGTGAAATGGTGTCAGACAGGATTCCCAGAGCTGTTGGTGAGCAGATGGTTAACCAAGAAGTTTGCTAAGCCGAAGAGCTCCAAAAATTCAAGGTATACCTGGCCCCTCGTGGAAAGTTCTGGGCGTCAGACTTCAGTCATTCCCTTCACATAGTTGAAAGAAAAACCTCAAATAAGTAAACCAGACTTCACAGGAAAAGGAAAGCAGTGTTTTGTGATTTTCACCTTTCTGGAGACTATACACAAACGTGGATCTCTGTTGCCTAAGGAGTCAGCAGCTGCTGCTGTCTGGTCCGGGTGCTGCGCTCACATGGGCTGTGCGGAGCCGGCAGTGCTAGGCTTGTGTGTGTGTGGGAAGTGCGTAACTAGCCGCTTGTTACAGAAGCAACTCCCTTGCCCTTCCTGAGTGAGTGGTGTGAAGAAAACTCAGTGGGCTCTTCTCCTTCTCTTGTTAAAACCCTCACAAATCTCAAACAGATGACACTAGTATATACTCCCCTGTCTTTTTGTTGTTGTTCTCTGTCCTGTTAATTGATTTACTTGGAATGCCTAGTGATTGTAAATATTTAGTTCCAGATATTTACAAATGGTTCCTAATTGAATGAGTTGTCTCACTAGAGTCTCACGCGTTATTAGGTGTGGCTTGTGGCTCTTGAAACTGACCAGAAACCCCAAGTTCTCTTGAAAATTCTGGTTACCATTAATATTTGGCTTAAAAAGGGATTTGTTTGTGACACATGATGTTTTCTACTCTGCTTTCATGCCTTCTTTTTCAGGCTAGCACTAAGCTGAAATGAAGTTGGGAAGTGTTTTAAACTTTGAGGGTCCCCACAAGCTGCTGTTAAAATAGGGTTCCTTGACACACTGCAGGCTCTGGCTTTTCGAGATTTGAACCATGTTCCACTTTTGTAATTCCTTGAAACATTTGTCTCAGAACTGCAAAATAATGACGACTTTGCCTTTCTTATGTCTGTGCCACTAACTGAAAACCTCTTAAAAAATAAGAGATTGAGAGTGGAATAAGCCAGGTCACTGGCCGGGCCTGTGGGGTGTTGAATGTTATCCTGGGATTGCTTTGCGGCATTTTTCTGATTCCTGCCATTTCTTTGATGTCTTCTTCAGAACGTGCTTAAGGCCTCCTTGGTTTCACTCTGTGCTGCTAGAATTGAATCCATCCACGTGCCCCTCCTCCCCCTCAAGTCTGACTGTCAACTCTTAGGAGTTGTGGTTATGAAAGTGTGGTCCTTGGATCTCAAGGGGTTCTTGTCCCTTTCACAGAAGAGTCCCTTAACCTAAAACGCTATTCATAATAACTCAGACGTCGTTTGCTTTTTCCGTGGTGCTGACATTTACACGATGATGCAAAAAGCTGTGGCAGGTAAAAGTGCCGGAGCCTCAGCTTAGGTCAAGGCAGTGGCAGCAAACGGTACTAGTGGTCACGGTGTTCCTGCCTCACGGTGAGGAAGAGAAAAAGTCATACTCCCTTAAAAATGTTCTTCAGTGAAACAGTAAAAATTAATTGTATCAAATCTTGATCCTCAAAGACACTTTATTTTTAGGGGTATAATTTACCTACAGTAAAATTGATCCTAATTTTTTGTGTACAGTTCTTCAAAATTTGACAAATGGTTACAGTTGTTTGTAACCACCACCTCCACAAATAAGATATAGGACAGATCCATCCCCCCTAAAGGTTTGTTTCTCTGTGTCCCTTTGTAGCCGAACTAACATTACTTTGCTCCTTGGTGAGTCACAGGTAAAAACTACACCAGGTGATGTGATGAGCACTGGGTGTTATATGCAACTGATGAATCACTGACCTCTACCTCTGAAACTAATAATACACTATATGTTAATTAATTGAATTTAAATAAAATTAAATTAAAAAAATACTACGCCAGGTGAGTTGTTGCACAAAGGAAACTATTTGCAGCAAATAAGGAGATCACGGGGAATAACTTCCAAAGCTGTGACTCCCTGAACAAGTGTGGGTGGGTTCCTTTTATTTAGGGTTAGTGTGAATATTTAAAAAGGAGAGCCTCATATGTAGAGGTAGGTGGAAGGTCGCACATGTGCCTTCAGGAAACATGCCTATGCGTACATTTTATGTTATGTAAATGAGGCTTGTTCTCCTCCTTGGGCGGAGAATTTAATAATATAATGAGGCAAAGGTAGTTGTTGGTCATTCTAGAAGTCACTCTATGGTCCATCTGCGCAGGCTTGAGTTGGGGCTTACACTCAAACTGGTCTGGGTGGTCTGGGTTGGCTGGAGGTCTTGTCAGGTTAATCACTGTTGCCTGAGGGGTTGTGGTTTTCAATTTTTGGCAGTTATGACTAAAGCTACTATAAGAATTTGCAGGTGGTTATGTGAACATAAGTTTTCATGTCACCTAGAAGTGAGATTGTTGGGTCATATGGTAAACATGTTTAAGAAAGAGGCACATTATTTTCCAAAGTGGTTGTACCATTTTGCATCCCCACTAGAAATGCATGGGAGTTCCAGTTACTCTACCACCTGGTCAGCCCTTCAGCATTGTCATGTGTTAAGCCATTCTCAGTTTGTAGTGGTATCTCATTGTGGATTTAATTTGCATTTTTTCTAATAACTAATGGTATTGGACATCTTGTGTGCTTAGCTATCATCTGTATGTCATCTTTGGTGAAGTGACTATTCACATCTTTTGCCTGTTTCCCTTACCCACCCCACCCCCCCCCCCATTTCTTAATTGGGTTTGTTTTCTTGCTAAGTTTTGAGAGTTTTTAAAAAATTATATTATAGATAAAAGACATTGATCAGTTATGTCATTCATACATGTTTTCTCCCAGCCTTAGTACACAATTTACTATTCTATGTGACAAACTGAGTATGCCAAAGTACTTTTGCTATATTGTGAAATAAGATGGCTGTCTCCAGGAAAAGCAATTTGTGATTGAGTTACTAGCTGAAATAGCTCATTTTTTTTCCTCCACAGACTCTCATTTTTACTTGAAAGAATGCCTGGCAAACTGACTATTGAGACTTGCACATGTTCTCAAATTTCAAAATTATCTAAAAAGTACTTGAGATATTTTCTCAAAAATGAAGAAAGTGAACCTGTCACTTACTAGAAAACAATTGATAGTTTTTCTGCCGATGATAAAATTAGAGCCTTTTTTAAAAAATAGAATTTTTTAAATTCCTATCATCTTATGGGTTCCTAATAGTTAAATCTCTCTGATGAGACTGGTGGTGATATTATATGATTTGGAATATTGGGTAGTGAAAAGAGTCAGCATTTGCAAGACCTGTAGTACTCAGTAAACTAATACTTTCCAGATGACCAGTATATGTGAGAAAATCAAACATGGGTAGGTAAAAGATCCATTCAAAATACAAGGTATAGCAATGGATGGTAACATGGAGAGTTCAAAAAGCCTTTGATACAGTTTCAGGTTCCACATTGCAACTAACCTTTAAGAAACTGCCACTTTGTTGAGTTTTGGTATAGGGTCAAAAAAGAATATGCACAATTATCTAGGGGTGCCTGGTGACTGGGTCGTTAAGCTTCTGCCTTTGGCTCAGGTCATGATCCCAGGGTCCTGGGATCGAGCTCCGCATCAGGCTCCCTGCTCCGCGGGAAGCCTGCTTCTCCCTCTCCTACTGCCTCCTGCTTGTGTTCCCTCTCTCGCTGTGTCTCTCTCTGTCAAATAAATAACTAAAATCTTAAAAAAAAAAAAAAAAAAGAATATGCACAATTATCTAAACAGGCTATTAAAATACTCTTCCCTTTTCCATCTGTCTATCTGTATGAGGCTGGATTTTCCTCATATACTTCAACAGAACATGTCAACAGACTGAATGTAGAAGGAGATATGAGAATCCAGCTGTCTTCTGTTAAACCAGATATTAAAGAGATCTACAAGCATGTGAAACAGGGTAATTTTTTTTGTTTTAGAAGTTTCATTTTGCAAAAATATTAACATGTAGCAAGTTCACTATATTTGATTACTTGATAAATACTTTTTAAACATCTGTTTGAAATTCTAATATGGTAAATGGGAATAGATAAATAGTCCACATCAATCTAAGTTCTTTGGGGTCTTCAGTAATTCTGAAGGGTGCAAAGAAGCTCTGAGATCAAAAAAGTGTATGGATTGCTACTTAAGAGAATTTAATTTGAGCATATGGTTGTGTTCTGGGGGTGGAGAATGTGGTATGCCCTGAGTCGCCTTTGGTTTAAGGCTTCTCGTTCTCAAAAAGGAATTTAAATGTACTTTACAGAATTGCTAATTTTTATATTCTTTATTTTTATTTTTAAGAATATTTTATTTATTTGTCAGCAAGAGAGAGCATGCACAAGCAGGGGAAACAGCAGGCAGAGGGAGAAGCAGGCCCCCCACTAAACAAGGAGCCCAATGCAGTACTCGATCCCAGGACCCCAGGGTCATGACCCGAGCCAAAGGCAGAGGCCTAACCG
The DNA here is from genome assembly GCF_004348235.1 of Phoca vitulina. Classification (NCBI taxonomy): domain Eukaryota; kingdom Metazoa; phylum Chordata; class Mammalia; order Carnivora; family Phocidae; genus Phoca; species Phoca vitulina. The sequence continues at coordinate 7,850,484 of NW_022589774.1, read as the reverse complement.
ACTGAGCCACCCAGGCACCCCTAATTTTTATCTTCTTTAAAATGAGATATTATAGATACCTCTTTAATCCTGTGTTCTATTATCATAGGTGATATTCAACACTTAGAAGTAAACCAAGTACCTGGTATTATGGGAAGATGTGTACCTCTTTCTTCACCAAATCAGCCAGAAACCTTACGAGAAAGTAAAAACATGTACTTAGTCCCTCCCCTTTTTATGTTAAATAGAGTTTCTCATTAACACTGAAAGTATAGGGCTGGTATGGGAGGAACAATGAGAGGACTCTGCTAACCCATAAACTGGGTGTTAAACAGAACTGGGGAGATGTCCTGTTGGCCATATAGGTAAATGATATATTCAGCCTGGCCCCATAGCTGTATTCTCTGTTTTGACACTTACTTTTTAGCTCTCATGGGTATTTTCTAACCGAAATATTATTGTAAATCACCTTTCTTCACTTTGCTAGTGCTTTATCTTCTGGTATTTAAACTGTCAGAGGGGCGCCTGGGTGGCTCAGTTGTTAAGCGTCTGCCTTCGGCTCAGGTCATGATCCCAGGGTTCTGGGATCGAGCCCCACATCAGGCTCCCTACTCAGAGGGAAGCCTGCTTCTCTCTCTCTTGCTGTCTCTCTCTCTGTCAAATAAATAAGATCTTAAAAAAAAAAAAAAACTGTCAGAGGGAATAGGATGCATGCAGTTTCTGTTTTAAAGTCATAGGCAGCAAACACCCTGAGTGAATACCCAGAAGAACTGGTTAAGAAGTCATTGAAGGATCAAAACAGATCTCTTCGTTTAGGTGCATGAAGATTATAATCTTTGTATACTAGAGACTGTATAATTATAAAATGATTCCTTTTTGGCTTTTATATGCAGTAATACTCAATTATAACATTTAAACTGTGGATATTGGCCCATTGTTAGGCGGCCAATTTTTTTTGTTTTTCGTTTTTTCTCTTCTGTGTCTATCTTTATTTGCACTTCTGAAAAGTAATAGTGTCATTCTCACTACACCAATATAGAATGCTACCTCAGAAGTGGTTGGTCTTTTTTTTAATGTGTATCACTTTTATTTATTTATTTATTTTCCAAGTTTTATTTATTTATTTATTTATTTAAAGATTTTATTTATTTATTTGACAGAGAGACACAGTGAAGTGAGAGAGGGAACACAAGCAGGGGGAGTGGGAGAGGGAGAAGCAGGCTTCCCACCGAGCGGGAAGCCCGATGCAGGGCTCGATCCCAGGACCCTGGGATCATGACCTGAGCCGAAGGCAGATGCTTAATGACTGAGCCACCCAGGCGCCCCTATTTTTCCAAGTTTTAATTTAAATTTCAGTTGGTTAACATATAATGTAATATGAGTTTCAGTTGTAGAATTTAATGAGTCAGCACTTCCATATCACACCCAGTGCTCATCACAACAAGTGCCCTCCGTCATCCCCATCACCTATTCAACCCAAATCCCCTCCTCCCACATCTCCCCTCTGGTAACCATCAATTTGTTCTGAACAGATAAGAGTCTGTTTCTTGGTTTTCCTCTCTCCCCCCACACCCCATGCCCATGTTTCTTTGTTTCTTAAATTCCACATGAGTGAAATCATACAGTATTTGTCTTTCTCTGACTGACTGACTTTGCTTAGCATTCTCTAGCTCCACCCATGTCAAATGGCAAGACTTCATTCTTTTTTATGGCTGTGTAATATTCCTCTGTGTGTGTGTGTGTGTGTGTGTGTGTGTGTGTGTGTGTGTGTACACATACATATGTACACACACATACCACATCTTTATCCATTCATCAGTTGATGGACACTTGGGCTCTTTCCATAATTTGGCTATTGGTAACACTGCCGTAAACATTGGGTGCATGTAACCCTTTGAATTAATATTTTTGTATCCCTTGGGTAAGTACCTAGTAGTGCAATTGCTGGGTCATAGGGTAGTTCTATTTTTAACTTTTTTTGAGGAACCTCCATACTGTTTCCAGAGTGGCTGCACCAGCTTGCATTCCCACCAACAGTGTAAGAGGGTTCCCCTTTCTCCGCATCCTCGCCAACATTTGTTGTTTCCTGTGGTGTTAATTTTAGCCATTCTGACTGGTGTGAGGTGATACCTCATTGTAGTTTTGATGTGTTTTCCTGATGATGAGTGATGTTAAGCGTCTTTTCATGTGTCTGTTAGCCATCTGTATGTCTTCTCTAGAAAAATGTTTATTCGTGTCTTCTGCCCATTTCTTAACTAGATTATTTGTTTTTGGGGGTGTTGAGTTGGATAAGTTTTTTTTTTTTTAAGATTTTATTTATTTACTTGAGAGAGAGTGCACGAGAGCACATACATGAATTGGGGGCAGAGGCAGAGGAAGAAGCAGACCCCCCACTGAGCAGGGAGGCCGATGTAGGGCTCGATCACAGGACTGAGATCATGACCTGAGCTGAAGGCAGACACGTAACCAACTGAGCCACCCAGGTGCCCCTGATAAGTTCTTTATAGGTTTTGGATACTAACCCTATATCAGATACACACTTGCAAATATCTCTTCCCTTGGAGAAGGCTACCTTTTAGTTTTGTTGATTGTTTCCTTTGCTGTGCAGAAGCTTTTTATTTTTATAAAGTCCCAATAATTTATTTTTGCTTTTGCTTCTGTTGCCTCAGGAGACATATCTAGTAAAAAGTTGCTCTGGCCAGTGTCAAAGAGGTTGCTGCCTGTGTTCTCCTCTAGGATTTTGATGGTTTCCTGTCTCAAATTTAGGTCTTTCATCCATTTTGGATTTATTTTTGTGTATAACGTAAGAAAGTGGTCTGGTTTCGTTCTTCTGCATGTGGCTTTCCAGTTTTCCCAGCACCATTTGTTGAAGAGACTGTCTTTTTTCCATTGGATATTCTTTCCTGCTTTGTTGAAGATTAGTTGGCCATATGGTTGTGGGTCCATTTTGGGTTTTCTATTCTGTTTCATTGATCTATGTGTCTATTTTTGTGCCAGTACCATACTGTTTTGATGATTACAGCTTTGTAATAGAGCTTGAAGTCCAGAATTGTGAGGCCTCCAGCTTTGCTTATCATTTTCCAGATTGCTTGGGCTATATGGGGTCTTTTGTGGTTCCATACATTTTAGGATTGTTCTAGCTCTGAAAAATCCTGTTGGTATTTGATAGATACCATTAAATGTGTAGATTGCTTTGGGTAGTATAGACATTTTAACAATATTTGTTCTTCCAATCCATGAGAGTGGAAGTGGGGAAAATTTTCAGAACTTTGTGACTATATCTAATTTGAAAGCATTCTAAATCATAGCACTTAATGGCCTAGTTTCACTCTCTAAACAAGAAACACACTCACCTGCTATATGTATATATTATACATATTTATATTTAAAACTAATAATATTAGGAAATCTTCTAATGAGATTTTGGATTTAAAAATGTCTCAGATTAAAGACAAGCTACTCAATGGGAGAAGTATTTGCAAATGACATCTCTGATAAAGGGTTAGTATCCAAAATATATAAGGAACTGATACAGCTCAACACCCAAAAAACAAATAATCCAATTAAAAAATGGGCAGAAGACATGAGCAGGCATTTCTCCAAAGAAGACATATGGATGGCCAGCAGACACATGAAGAGATGTTCAACATCACTCATCGTCATTCGAATCAAAACTACAATCAAATATTTGAACTACATTCAAATCAAAACTACTATGAGATATCACCTCACACCTGTCAGAATAGCTAAAACCAAAAATGCAAGAAACGACGGGGGTATTGGTGAGAATGCAGAGAAATAAGAACCCTCGTGCATTGTTGGTGGGAGTGCAAATTGATGGAGCCAGTGTGGAAAACAGTATAGCGGTTCCTCAGAAGGTTAAAAATAGAACTGCCCTACGATCCAGGAATCGCATTACTGGGTATTTACCCCAAAAATACAAATACATTAATTTAAAGAGATGCATGCACCTCTATTTATTGCAGCGTTATTTACAATATGAAAATTGTAAGCAGCCAGTGAATGAAAGCCAAATATGAGAGCAGCCTGAGTGTCCATTGATAGATAAATGGATAAAGAAGAAGTGGGGAGGGGGGTGGGAGGATGGGTTAGCCTGGTGATGGGTATTGAGGAGGGCACTTTCTGCATGGAGCACTGGGTGTTATGCACAAACAATGAATCATGGAACACTATATCTAAAACTAATGATGTAATGTATGGGGATTAACATAACAATAAAAAAAATTTAAAAAAAAAGAAGAAGAAGTGGTGTGTATATATACAATGGAATATTATGTAGCCATAAAAAGAAATGAAATCTTGCCTTTGGGAACAACATGGAAGGAGCTAGAGGGTATAATGCTAAATGAAATAAGTCAGTCGTAGAAAGACAAATATATTATTTCACTCATATATGGAATTTAAGAAACAAATGAGCAAAGTTAAAAAAGAAAAAAGAAAAAGACAAACCAAGAAACAGACTCTTAACTATAGAGAACAAACTGATGGTTACCGGAGGGGAGAGGGGTGGGGGGATGGGGGAAATAGGTGAAGGGAATTAAGAGTACACTTATCATGATGAGCACTGAGTAATGTATGAAATTGTTGAACCACTATATTGTACACCTGAAACTCACGTAACACTGTATGTTAACTGTACTGGAATTTAAAAAAGAATTTTTAAAGTCTCAGATTAAAATACCTCCCTTCTGAAAGACTAGCTGCATGAGTAACCCTTCCTCAACCCTTTTTACCCTCACCACCCCTCCCCCTACCCCAAGAAAAGGAAAGCTGTGTTAGGACTTGTACATGTGAGTATAAATTACTATCACACCAAATGGCAGCATGTGTGAATGTTAATGGCACTTTAGTTAATTTGTAGGATTGCTGCTTATATGACTTTTAAGTATAGGCTGTTCAGAGAAAGATTAAATTTTGTCCTCAGATAAACCTGATATAGCTATTTAAATAGTGACTATTTTATTCCAAAATCAGCTGAGAACATAATACTGTTATTTTTAAAGGTTTAAACTTTGATATTTGTTCGCAAAGAGCCTTCTGTAAAGATCTAAAAACACTTTTGGGAGTGGTAGTTTGCTGAAGATGGTATGTGATCACAGGTGTTAACTTAGGCAGTAGTTAACTCGTTCCTGGAACATGTTGTCTGTGATTTCAGTCCTTTCCCCTCACCTTGATTACAGAGAGGTACAGAAAGCAGTCAACACTGCCCAGGGATTATTTCAGAGATGGACAGAGCTCCTCCAGGACCCTTCCACAGCAACGAGGGAAGAAATCGACTGGACCACCAACGAGCTGAGAAACAACCTCCGGAGCATAGAGTGGGATCTCGAGGACCTTGACGAGACCATCAATATCCTTTTCTATGGTGCCTATGCCTTTGGGGTCGACAGAAAAGTGAACACGTTTTTATCCTGATTTCTCAAGTTCGTCGATAAGATATTTCCTTTTATAATGATTGATACTGCTTATATTTGTACCATGACACACTTGAAATACTTGCCCAGTAAGCCAAGGGGCAGGGGCCACCTTCTTCTACGGTGCATGATAAATCCGGCAACACGGAGACAGTGTGGTGCAGTGGTTATAAGCTCGGACCCCAGAGGCAGACCGTGTGTTCAAGTCCTGGCTACACCAGTTACTAACTTTGTGACTTTGGGCACCTTGCTCTCTGCTTCAGTTTCCTCTTCTGTAGAAGGTTAGGATAACAGTAGTTACTGTCTCATAGGGTGGTTGAAAGTTGAACAGGTAAGTGTGGGGCCTGACACGCAGTGAGCTGCCGTGAGTGTTAGTCACTATTCCGTAGAGGTGTATACAGACCAGTGTCCTACATTGTTAATTAGAAATCAAAAGAAAATCCTTTTGTGGACTGTCTTTTTTCTGTTCAAGAAGTGATGTGTTACAACGCCAGTGTCCATCAGAGAGCATTTTGTACCATGAAACTGCATTTAGTAAAAGCAGATCTGTTCTGTTAAGTCATGCTGTTGAGGGGAGGTCCACTGACCTGACTGGCGAACCAGAGAATGATGGCCTTTTTTCAGCTGGAAAAATTGCAGTTAATCAAAAATTTTGAAGATATGCCAGTTGCATGTTCTCAGTTCTCTCTCGTTCTCTCTGTAAGTGTGATCTAGGAAACCAGCTTTTCAGGTTCATATGCAGTTAATAAGTGGAGGGTATAATCTATTTATAATATTTCTATTCATCAGATGACCCTGGGTACCTTTTAAATTATTTTAAAAAGTATATTGTTAAAAATTAGTGGAACAAAATGTGTGAGAAGGTGGGATCAAAAACACAGGTACAGGGAGATACCTTGAGATAGAGGGAAGAGAAGAAGATTGGGGAGACAGAAATTGTGAGAGGAGGAGGACAGAAGTGTTAACAGATACACACACACCTTGGAGATACTGTGGTTCGGTTCCAGACCACCACAGTAAGGGGAGTATCGTGGTCTCAGTAAAGCGACTCAAGTGAATTTTTAGGGTTTCCTGGTGCATATAAAAGTTATATCTACACTATACAGTAGTCTGTTAAGTGTGCAGTAGTGTTTTGTCTAAAAACAATGTATATACCTTAATTTAAAAATACTTTATTGCTGGGACACCTGGCTGGCTCAGTCAGTAGAGCATGTTAGTCTTGATCTCAGGGTTGTAAGTTCAAACCCCACGTTGGGTGTAGAGATTACTTAAAAATAAAATCTTTAAAAAAATACTTTATTGCTAAAAAAGTCTAGTCATCATCTCAGCTTCCAGTGAGTCACAATCATAGATCACCATAACAAATATAATAATGAAAAAGCTTGAAATATTTTAAGAATTACCAAAATATGACAGAGACATGAAGTGAGCAGATGCTAGTGGAAAAATGGTGCCCATAGACTTGCTCGACACAGGGTTGTCAGAAGCCTTCAACTTGTAAAACACAATGTCTGCTAAATGCAGTAAAACAAAGCACAGTAAAACGAGGTATGCCTTTGTATTCATCATTCATTCAGCAAATAATCATTGAGTGTACCATGTGCTGGATATTTTGTTAGTTACTGAGATTGGATTGATAAAGCAAAACAGTATACCAGCCCTCATGGAATTTATGGTGGGGAGTAGAGAGGGGCTCAGGGGACAGGGGAACAGACATTAATCAAATAACAACACTATGTATTTGCAGACTGTGAGAGAAAAGACCAGAGAGCCATGCGAGTGTCTGACATGGGGCAGCAGGACCAGGCTGGGAATAAGGAGATTAGGGGAAACTTCGAGGAAGCCTCAACCTCTAGAATAAGCAGGATTAGCTTCTTGACATAAATGGAACGGTTTGGAACAGCAGATGAAAAAGGCTTGCAAAGCTGTCATGGGAAAGATGATCTGAAGTCAGAAAAGAGTAAACAAAGAGTGCTGGCAGGCATCTGGAAGAGCCCAGCTCAGCCGTGGTCAGCCTGCCATGCATGGATTTGTAGTGAACCCAGTCAGCAGGGGCTGTGTTTCTTAACCTAATGGGTCTTTTCCACTCGGAGGCACAGAGATCCTCATAGCTGTGGGAAGAGAAAGTTTGAGAATGATGTGTGTCAAGTTGACAGTGTTTTAAGAAACATCGAGCCAGATCTTACTGCTTACCTGTAAGAGATTTTGTGGTTTAACATGATGATGTTTGTTAGGTTTTTAATGATGAAATTGCTTTCCCTTGACTTTTTGACCCACGCATAGTTGAAGCAAACCCTAGAAAATTCAACCTCGATGCAACTGAATTGAGTATAAGAAAAACCTTCATCACAAGTACTCGGCAAGTTGTCAGGGTAAGGAATATGGTCTTACTGTGTTATTTGTGCAAAAAATAGCCACACTTCTCAGAACTCTTTTTTTTTAATTGTAAACTAATAGGTCAACTCTGAAACCACTTTTTAGTATGAATTAAATGCCAGTTTTCTTCCTAATTTCTCTGATTCAAATAAAGAAATCTGTTTGTAGTATTGTCTAGCTTATTTCTTGGAGCAAAAATGAGAGTAGATGACCGGCTTTGGGGAGGTTACTTGTCCATAGCTTTTGTTTCTCCAAACCAGTTATCTTTTTGCCTCTTTATATCTCGGTGTACTGTATTTTTGGACAAAAGGAAGAATTACTATTGTAGAAACCATTTGGTTTCTTGATTGATTGGTAATCACTTTGCATTGTGAAGAGTGACTCTTACCAGGTTTGGATAGCGGCCTCTTCCACCATCTGAATTGCTTCTGGAACCTTTGCAACCCATGTTACTGACATTTCCATATACAACTGCTTGACAGCCTTTCGGGAGCTGTCCAGAGCAGCATCCATCAGAGTGCAAAACACCAATCCAAGTGAACAAATCTCTAGTCTCAAATTATATAGCTAATAACCTATTGTTTAAAAAAAAAAAAAAACTAAGAGAAAATATCATTTAAGTCAAATCTTGTCTCCTTGAGATATGTTTGTATTTTGAAACTATATGGCTAAGCCATTTGATTAGCATAACTAGATGTAAGAGAACCAGCTGTCTTTAACATATGTACTAGAAAGCAGCTTCCTTGAATAAAGAAACTTGGGATCATACCAGCGCTAACATATGGCTTTTTAGGAGTCATCTCAGGCAGGAACCTTGGTATGTGTTTGCCAAAGACTTTATGTCATGTGATTTCCTTTTGAAATTATTTCAAATGGTAGGTTATCACTGAACTTTAATTCTTGTGTCGTCTTTTATTCATTAGTTGCCTTTCTGTGTGTGTGTGTATAAATTATTGTTAAATAAGCCCATACTTTAATGGGCCAGTAACCCTTTGGGACCTAAGTACACCATCTATATGCACTGAGCATTTGTATTAGACACTCCTAATTTCTAGCCAGTTCAGAATGTTATTCTGACAAGAAAGCCCCTTATTCCAAGAAGGTAAGTCCCCAATTATTTATTTTATAAATATAGTTTGCTTTTTTATTTTTTGTAATAGATTTTCTGAAAGACACTGCTGTAGAGGCTGGTATTTAAATAGCGCCTGGCAGTGAAGCATAAATTCCTGAACTCAATCACTGTGTTTGTTCTTTTTGCAAGATAGTACTTGTAAATTTTGCAAATTGAAATTCAGAGGTAAATATATTGAAAGTTAAGTTAGTTGGTATAATTGCAAGTAGAAACCAAAGTTCATTTTCTAATACTTGAAGAGGTTTTTAAAGTACATTCTTTGAAGGAAGTATTCTTTTTTTTTTTTTTAAGATTTTATTTATTTGAGAGAGAGTGAGAGAGAGAGAGCACAAGAGGAGAGTCAGAAGGAGAAGCAGACTCCCCACTGAGTGGGGGAGCCCGATGCAGGGCTCGATGTTGGGACTGTGGGATCATGAGCTGAGCCCAACGCAGATGCTTAACCGACTGAGCCACCCAGGCGCACCTGAAAGAAGTATTCTAAATCAAGTCCATATTTCATATATAGTGTTGCAGTCCTTCTAGAGTTGAAGTCTAAAGCATACTCAACTGTAAAATCCAACTGAGTATTGTAGAGTTTTTAATCATTCTTGTTTTAATTATGACCCCTTTTTCGGAAGCTGTTATTGTTTGCTAGTTGTAGGTTAACAGTACGTAACTGAGCTTTTGCTGATCTCATTTTGATAAATTCTAATTGAAGTCCTGTAAGAAGAGAAGGAGGTAGTAATGATGCCAACTTGATTTTTTTTTAAAAGCACCCTGTGGGGTGCCTGGGTGGCTCAGTTGGTTAAGCGACTGCCTTCAGCTCAGGTCATGATCCTGGAGTCCCAGGATCGAGTCCTGCAACGGGCTCCCTGCTCAGCAGGGAGTCTGCTTCTCCCTCTGACCCTCCCCCCTTTCATGTGCTCTCTTTCTCTCTCTCTCTCTCATTCTCTCTCTCAAATAAATAAATAAAATCTTTAAAAAAAAAAAAAAGCACCCTGTGTTGATTGACTACTATTGCATTTAGTTAAGCAGCATTTGCATACAGAGATCTCTGGGTTCTAGTTGGAGGAGATAGAGTAGGATCAGAGAGTTAGCCAATTTGGGAAATGAGACCTAAGACCACACTCTGATTTGGGATTTGTCTTTCACAAGCTCACGTAAACTCCTCTGTTAGCCATTATCAATAGGTTTTCATTGAGTTGCTCTAAACAGAATACATTGGGACCCACAGCTGATGCCAGAGTGCTTTCTCCTCCGTAGGCTGGACAATCAGTGATGCATTGTGCACGTGTGTGTCTGTGGTTGCTGTCTCTGAAGAACTACATTTTTCTCTTGTTTTTCTTTTCAATTAATGTCCATTGGTTTTGCTTTTAGAAGCCTTCCTTGTTTTAAGAGTCTTGTTTTCCCAAGTGTCTTTTAAGGTTGTACAGTTTAGTAAGTTTTGCTGGCGGTTTTTACTGAAGAAAGCAAAATACTCTTGTGTGTGTGTAAATAGCCTTTGATAATTTTGAAGTAATCATTTTTACATTTATGGAGTTACCTACACAACAGCGATTTTGCATGTGGAATTTTTCTGTTGTGGAAATATGTTCCAGGAGTGACCTCATTTTAATTTCGTAGCAAAAGGTTTTGCAGTGTGTGGCAGAGGAATACGGGGGGTGAGCTGTTAGGAGACCTGAGTTCTAGGCTTATCCGTGACCTTAATAAATTTTCATCATGGCAGGTCAATTAGCTTCTTTCGCTCTGTGTTTTCTTTATCAATTAAATGGTCCTCACAGACATTTTCTAACTTTAACTTTCAAAGGAATGAGAACTATACATCCCTGTGGGGGGAAAAAAAAACCCCATCTTGTTCCAACCCAAGAGTTGTTCACATATCATTCTAAGTCAAGACAGACATGGTTCACCAAAAAGGATGAGGTGTATAGGGTGTGAGACCTCTTAGTGTGAAGTACTGGGGGATGTATAGTGTCCCATTCACTCAGTTTGGAAGACACCATGAAATGGGAACAGGAGTGTAAATAACCAGGACATTTATTGCTCTTTTGGCAGACAAACCAAATTGTATTGGTACTGCTTCTTGACTGCTGGTTCTAAACTTCATGTGTTAGAAAGATGATTGATTATGTTTTTGGCCTGATGGGTTATTATAGAATGCTTAAAACTTTGTAGTGACTTAGCTTAAAATTCCAAATCCTAATAAGAAGGTAGTCTGTTGCATGGTATCTTACAGCTTTTAACGTCCGTAGAAAAAATGCCATCCTGGAAGTGAAAGCCTGGTGCTTTACCTGCTGCCATGGCCACACACAGGACGCACACCACACACAGGATGCACAGCACACAGCTGTGGGGGAAGTCATGGCCATCAGGGCTAACCGCCCCTCCCCCCCACACATATATTTTATTAAGCAGAAACTTTAAAAACTGGAACTTTTAAAATATCTATTTCATTAAAGTAATGCATGTTCATTAAAGAAAATTAGAAAGATGTTAATAAGAGCAAAAGCTAGAAAAAGAAACCTAAGCTCAAAATAATAAACACCAAATTTTGTTACATTTTCTCATTTTGTTAATGCATGACAGTTGTATTTTTACATAGTTGATCATACTATTAAGCAATCATAAGCATTTTTTATTTTTTTTAAATTAAAGGTAATCCATACTTGCTGTTTTTAAAATGCAAATAATTTTGCTGTATGAGAAAGGTGAAAATGCCTCCCGCCCATTCTGTAATTCCACTCCCTAGAAATAATCACTATTAACAATTTTACATATTATCTCTAGCCATTATATGACCCTGAAATAGACTCTTAAAAGAAATGACATATTATTCTGGATTTACTCTAAGTTACTGTTCTCTGGTTTGGACCTGCTGTTTATTTCTGTTTTTCTTTCATATTATAAATAACACTGCAGTGTACATCTTTGCTTTTTTTTGGGGGGGGGGTATATATTTTACTTTTTTTTTTTTTAAGATTTTATTTTTAAGTAATCTTCACACCCAGTGTGGGGCTCTAACTCGCAACCCTGAGATCAAGAGTTGCATGCTCTACCAACTCAGCCAGCCGAGCACCACTTTTATATTGTTTTCTTAAAATAAATCCTGTTAGTGGAGTTGCTAGGTCAAGGCCGTGAATATTTGATACAAATATCACAGCTCTTGATACAAAATGTCAGGTTTTTTCAGAGTCCAGTTTACCTTCCAGCCATTGTTCCAGAACAGTAGGGTTTTGTGGGTTTTTTTACATTTTTATTGAAGTATAACAATAGAGAAAAGTACATATATCCCAAGTATACAGCATGAAGAATTTATAAACTGATTCACAACCATGGAAACGGCAACCAGAAGCATTCCAGAGCATTCCTGGCACCCCCTAGAAGCTTCCTTGTGTCCCTTTTACAGTCTTTAATTCCCTGCTCATTGTCCTGACTTCTAACAGCAAAAACACATTCTATAGCTGAAATTCAAAGTTTAATTGAACTTCAGTTACTTTTTCCATAGCCGTGTGTTGATATTTTCATTATGCAAGTAATGTTTATTGTTTTGAAAAATACTATTATAAAATGTATTAAATGCATTTTTAAAGCATATATTATCCATACCAATGAACATTTCAGATATTTCTCTGCATAGTTAATAATATATATAGGATTGCACTATTATTATTGTTTGATTGAATATCCAAATGTCATCTTAAACTCTAATTGGTAATTGGTAACAGGCTCACTTTAAGGCTTCTAGAATTTAAAAAAGAGCAGCTCAGACTTCAGTATTCATAAAACTCACCCAGGCACTTGTTAGCTGTACCTTAGAGTCTGCCTGAGTAGGTCTGGGTGGGGTCCAGGGACCTGCATTTTTTCTTTTTCTTTTTTTTTTTTAAGATTTTATTTATTTTGAGAGAGAGGGCAGATGCAGGCGGGGGCGGGCAGAGGGAGCGGGAACGAGAGAATCTCAAGCGGACTCCACGCTGAGCGCGGAGCCCTCAGGGGCTCAGTCTCACGACCCTGAAATCATGACCTGAGCCGAAACCAAGAGTCAGACACTTAACCAGCTGAGCCACCAGGTGCCCAAGGGACCTGCATTTCAGCTCAGGTGACTGACTCAAGCAAATCTCACACATTTAAGAAATATGACTTATATCACTGAATTCCCTTTGTATTTTGTGGCAAATACTTTCTTTTACTAAGTACATTTTTCTCAGTTTCTATGGGTGGCCTTTTTTTTTTTTTGTCTTTGAGGTTTGCGAATGGATGAAATAGGTAGAGAATCCTAGAATTTCTGGGTCAGCTGGACCCTAGACGGAGCACCCCTCAGATGCGCTGCCTACCCAGTGTCATTTCCAAGGGCTCAGGTATCCTCTTGTTGAAGGCCCCCAACAGCAGGGAGCTTGCTCCTTCTGGACGCGCCATTTCTTATCTGGGGCAGCACTGGTACTTTGTGACAGGTTATAGTAAAATGATCTCTTTACTTTTGCTCTGCTTAACATTTTTTTCTGCAGAAAAACCAAAGTGAGCTTCTAAAACATGAACCAGAATACTCCATGGCCCTGCTTAAAATACCTTAAGGCCTTCCCATTGCCTTTGCACAGGGGCCTGCGAGCTATATAAGAACGGTTTTACATTTTTTAAAAGGATAATTAGAAAACACACACACAACAAAGAGTGTATGACAGGGACTGAATACTTAATACCTACTCCTTATCAAACAGAGTTTGCCAACCCCTGCCTCAGGATAAAATCTAAGGCCCGTGTTTTTGGCCAGCCTTCTCTTCTTTCCCCCAGCCCTGAACACACAGTTGGCTCCTGCAGCCTCCCTGGCCTGCTTTCTCCACAGCTAAAGGCGCTGAGCTTTTTCCTGCCTCCAGGCTTTTGTACTTGCTGTTCCCTTTGCCTGGAATTCTCAGCCTCTAGCTCTTTCTGTGGTTGGCTCATTCTTGCCCTTCCGATCTCGATTCCAGTGTTACCCCCATCCTTCTAAAGTGGTGTCCTTCACCCACTCAATCCCAGCCCTGTTGGTCCCTTCCTTCCCAACACAGTCATCAGTTTATTGACGTGTCTGTGGGATTACTGTTTGCCCCTTCCTCACCATGGTACCCTCTCCACGCGGGCAGGGGCCTTGCCTGTATTGCTCACTGCCCTATGTGGGCACGTATTAGGCTTTAGGGAGCATTTGCCAAACGTAAAATGGGCACTTGGAAAGTTGGATCAAGGTGGTTATTACTAAGACTCACCACAGTAGGAATGACAAAAACTGTGGCACTGTCCGATCCGCTGTTCACCTGTCACGGGTCTTGGAAGAAGTTTCTGAGAGCCTAATACCTCAGCGTTTGCATCTATAAAATAGCCTACTTGCCAACAGAAAATTGTAACGTATTGTGGCAGCCTTTTTTTTTTCCCCAAAGATAATTTGTATTACAGTAATTATGTATTCAGTTCAAATCATTTTAAAGTATATTGGGTTGTGGTTAAATACAAGAAAAAGCGTTCATGTTTAATAGTGTTTTGCTTCGGGTTAAGTAATGGGTCCATTCATTTTTCTTTCCATACAAAATTATTTTTGATATTGCTCTAGAAATTCACTCTTGTGTTAGAAATAGTCTCTACTGGGGGCGCCTGGCTGGCTCAGTCGGTAGAGCATGTGACTTTTGATCTTGGGGTTGCGAGTTTGAGCTCCACCTTGGGTGTAGAGATTATGGGAGGAAGGAAGGAAGAAAGAAAGGGAAGGAGGGAGGGGAGTCTATTCTACACATGAATCCAACTCAGAAATAAAATAAATAAAATAAGAATACTAGAAAGTGTTCTCTGGTGTTTAGTGGTAAACAGACTTGATCCTAAAGTGTGTGGTTTTTCCCATGCATTCTGTTTGAAGATGCTGGCCCTTGAGTGCAGACCTCTGTGTTTGCGCCGCAGGATTGCCATTTACTGACTGTGTGACCTTAAGAAAGTATCTTAGCCTTTTTAAATCTCAGTCTTCTTACTTGCAAAATGGAAATAATAGCAGCTTCACAGGGTCGTTGTGAAAATTCCGTGGTATCTCGTGTAAGTGTACCACGGTGTTGCGGCCTCTGGTAGGTACCCAGGAAATACGAGTTCCCTTCCTCTTTCTTCCTGTTTGAATTCAGTATCAGAATTGAGGGAATGTGAGTCTATTTTATTTCCTTTGTTTTTGAGACTTACAAGCTAAAGAATGCTGTCTTTTTGTTTAAAAAAATTCATAATAATCTGTGTGTATTTTGTTAGCCTGTAAAATGTTAGCCGTGATTTTGTTTTCATTCATTTTCTGGTCTTCTACTCATCTCATTAGGACATGAAGGATCAGATGTCAGCTTCATCTGTGCAGGCATTAGCAGAACGAAAAAATAGACAGGTGAGTAAACATCTGAACACACAATATCAATCAAATATCAATCAAATAGCATGGTTAGATATTTGGAATTAAAAACTGCTGATGTCTGTGTATTGTGTGTTCACGCAGAAGACTTATACATGCTGAGCTTGGTGTGAGGCTGGCAGGTGTTGTGAAAGTCTGGTCAGCTTGCCCCAGTGCTACGGTCCTCTGTCCCTCCCTCCCTCACACCCTCTGCTTCTCTCCTCTGGGCCCCCGTAGCTCCTTCTGCTTCTCCCTGTAGGCCTTACACACAGCCATTCACTCTGCCCGTGCTGCCCACGTGCTCTGGGAAGTGCTGTGATTGCTTTGTCTCCTGTCTTTTTCTCTGCTTTCTCTGCTGGACCCCAAGCTTCTTGAAAGTGAAGAGCAATTATGTCATGAGCTGTTTTTAAATCTCTAGCTGCTATTCTATTGCCCATAGAACTTACTAGACATCTAATGAGTGAAATTTTATGTGAAGACATTGGAGGAACCTTAAATGTGTGTTAAATTAAATCTTTCATCGTTTTAAGTATTTTTTTTGATATGAGGTCCAGTTTTTATTAGTTATTACAGATAAATTATGAAACCTGATTTCAAAAACGCCAGTGCAGATGACGGCATATCAAAAATAAAACCTACAGAAGACCAGTCCTTGAATTTAAGTATCTTTTTTTTAATTTTTTGATTTTTTTTAAAAGATTTTATTTATTTAAGAGAGAGAGAGAGAGAGCATGAGTGGGGGGAGGGGCAGAGGGAAAGGGAGAAGCAGATACCCTGCTGAGTAGGGAGCCTGACATGGGGCTCAATCCCAGGACCCTGAGATCATGACCTGAGCCGAAGGCAGCAGCTTAACCAACTGAGCCACCCAGGTGCCCCGTGTCTTTTTTTTTTTTCCAAAGATTTATTTATTTATTGGAGAAAGAGAGAGCGAGCACATGTATGTACAAGTAGGGGGAGGGGTAGAGGGAGAGAATCTTAAGCAGACTCCCTGCTGAGCAGGGCTCCATCTCACAACCTGAGATCATGACCTGAGCCGAAACCAAGAGTCAGGTGCTCAACGGAGTGAGCCACCCAGACTTAAGTATCTTTTTAAAATTAGACACTTTGGATAGAAATTCCCTTCTGACTGATAAAATCCTTTTAAAAAATTTACAACAGTCACCTAAAATTTAGATTTAATTTCAATTCTGTTCAGACTCCATCAAGTTACTGATAATCCATTTAGTAGACTGGTAAGAAACAGCTCATCATCATTAACTAGGAATCGGTACATCCTTACTTTAGACCTGTGGGTATTTGTTGACCCATGACATTTGAAAACAAGTTAAGAGTTCAAAGAAAGGGAGGGGCTCTCCAGATATCACCTGCCTAATTTTCCTGTTGCCTTACCCTGCATTTCGTTCTTCAAGTCACTGTTGTAGCTTTTTCTTCCTGTCTCCCTCCCTTCCTCTTAATAGTGCAGTGGGGAACCGCCAGGCGCTAACCCAGCCCATCTGGCACTAACTCTTGAAAGGAGCTCTAGGGCATGGCCAAGGCTCGCAGCTTGAGAGTTCCGTTTTTGTCTACACTTGAACTTATAGAAGTTGAGGAACGGTACCCGAAGCAGTTGTGACAGTGAGATGGGGAACACTGGGCCTCCGTTCCGCCAAACTTGAATTGCTTTATTCTCTAGAGAGTAAAAGTTGAACCACCATAAATAAAACGTGTACTTACACATTGCCTCTCCAAGTATGGCTTGGGATTTTGTTTTTGGCGTGGAGTGAAATGTCATAGAGTCACAAATTCTCAGGGAATGGCAGGACCAGTTTTCTCTCATACTCGAGCAGGCCCAGTCTGCCTCACTGCTTCGTGCCAGGACCAGGTGCTGTGCTCCAGCCTGCTTAGCCAGGACCTCCCCGCTCCAGCACCTGCGCCCAGGCTGGTCTTCCCATGCTCTGGGCCCTCTCCATCTTCGTTCCCGTGCAGATAGATTCCTGGAAGTCAGACTAATGACATCTAATCTGCTTCACAGTGAAGCATAGACAACTCTTAACGGCGTGACATATGTCCACCTAAGTGCAGACCATGAATAGACTAGAAAAAATAGCCCCGACTATGATCCCAAGGGTGCACAAGGCTGGTGGAGCCCCCAGTTCTCTGTCGGTAGCCTAATGATGCACTCTGTATAGACTTTTTCTGACCTTGAAAACGTCACTAGGCCTCAGTGTCCTCCACAGAGATTCTTAGAGTCTCTGCCTCGGAATGAGCAGGATCTTCTAAACTTGACAGCCCTAAGATCAGGTTGGGCAGAGCCATCTACAGAAGGCCTTGGGTCTGCTTTATGCCGGAGACAGTCCCCATCCGGCTTCTTGGCTGGACTGAGGCCCTGGGCTGCCAGCAGCTCTCCTAACTCCCTCAGAACTTAGGCTCTGCGTCCTGAGCTTCTCCGAGCCCCGTCCCTGAAGTGTGGCCGATGGACTGAAGTCACCTTCGAACGTCAGGCCAGGAGGTCCATTTCAGTATCAAGGGGCTATTGAAGGGTTTTGCAGACAGAAAACCAAGGAACCCGTGAGGCTTTTAACAGTTCCGGAGACAAAAAGTACCTAGTAAGATCTGGCACTTCCACAAGGAAGAAGAATCTTAGTCAGCAGCATCTTCTGGTTCTTTGTGCAGGGCTGGTGTGAGCGGTAACTCTGACCAACTAGTCAGATGGGCTCGCGGGGCTCCCGGTCAGAGCCCACTACCGAGAATGAGCTCTCACATTCCTGGCCAGCCTCTTCATGGAAGGGAGACTTATCCTTTTTCCAGACTTATCCTGTTCTGGCTGCAAACTTCCTTGAATTCATATTGGGAAACCTGACCCTGGGGAAGAGCTCTGACTTCGGGACCAGCACTTGCCTGGGTTATGAGGGTCAGGCGCTCACTTGTGACCATGCCTGCCTCGGAAGCAACCCCCGGTTCCTATTTGGGACGCCGGTAGCCTTTTAGTTCAACCGAAGGGCACTGGGATTTACTCATGGGTTCAGTTGAACAGACTTTGGTGGGTCTGGTGCCTTCTGTACATGAGGGGCTGTGACTTGGCTCGTTGTCATTCCAGGGAGCTCTCCCCGCCTCCTTCCGAAGAAACCCAGAAACTTTCTTGGCTCATACTTGAATAAAAAGGGACCCTAGGTCTGTGGAATCAGATTGGAGCCTATGGGTCTCTGATGAACTTCCGAGGGTGCTAGGAAGAGCTGGCCTGAAGACCAAGTGCTTCTAGATTGTAAAGCAGTGTACAGATGGGCGTTTGTTGATTTAAAGTTGACCTTTATCTGTATTTTAATGGGACAGAGCCCATTTCTGAGTCCCGTTGGGAGAGCTTGGAGGCAGTGGGTGCCCTTCCTGGCATTCCTGAAATTGTGCCACACAGGCACCAACCTACACCGCTACGCAAAAGGCTGAGCCGGCGGGAAATGCACTGCGAGCAGTCTGTGGACTCTCTGTCCCTGTGCTGGAGCATTTGCTCAGATGGTAACGGCTGGTTCCCTCCGCCCCGCTCTCACAGGCACTCCTAGGGGACAGTGGCGGCCAGAACTGGAGCGCGGGAACGACGGACAAATCCGGGCGCCTGGACCGCGAGCTCCAGCTGGCCAACTCCCATTTCATTGAGGAGCAGCAGGCTCAGCAACAGGTACCGGAGAAGCCACCGAGGGAGGGAGGCGGGGCACCTCCCTGCGTTCCTCTGCCACCAGGGGGCGCTGTGACCAGTGACAGCCCCGGGGGGACCGGAGCTCACCCCGCGGCTGCCTGTCTGTGTATGCAACCATTGTGTAGATGAAGGGTTTTTAAAACCTCCTTCAGAGCACGACCTTTTCGGGAGAACCAAGCTTGATTAGGTCTCTTAGGAAAAGCAGACCAGACATCCAAAACTGACAGACAAGGCCATTGATTTACAAAAAAAAAAACACCCCAGCAACCTCTTCCCCCGCCTCCACTTGTATGCTCAGTTTTTTGTTCATCTCAACAAAGGCACTTTCAGAAAAACTGAGTCCTTGTTTCTTCATTGCAAATCATTGCTGGTTCCATTATATGTAAAAATGATTGCTTTGGTGGAGGTTCTAGGGTAGAAGGAAAGTGAGGTTGATTATGATTACATTGTGGCTTTTGATATGTGTTGTATTTTAAAAAGGAAGCTAATAATGTATCTGGGGATTTGAGGATTATCTATCCATTGAAACTGTTGGTTCTTAAATATTATGTTTTACATATACACGTAGGTTTGTTCTTTTTCCATTAGCCTGTCTGTTTAACCAGTTGTCTACTTAAATTGCTATTAATCAAGCAAATTTTTTTCTTAATAAAAAATGAGGAGGCTACACCACAATTAAAAGTAATTATTTATCACTCAGTGGTTGTCCTTGAAGCAGCTTACAGCCACAGGGCCTCCTCTAGTTTGTCCTTGAGAGGAAGGAAAGGACTCTATGCAGTTTTCCCACATTCACAGATTTGCCGGCCTCTCTCTTGGAGTCAGGCCGAGGCGGTCTTTTGTGGATTGAGACCTTGACCCTGGCGGTGGGCTTCCTCTTCCCCAACATCCCATGTCTCAGTGGTCACCACACAGGTGCTTTTGACCCTGGCTTGTTCCCTCGTCGGACTTGAGCCAACCAGAGTAACTCATTCTTGGTGGTTTCCAGGCCTGCTGACTGTTCACAAGTTGGATCGGCAGGAAGTATCAGTAGCTTGTCATCCCAGCCTTTTGAGCAGTGTGTTCTCAGAGGCGATGGTCTGGTCCTTCGATTTCTGGGCTTTGCTTCTGAATGAGAATGGTCCCAAGTTGGCAAAGAAGCTAGCAGCTGCTAGAGTACTGGGCTTGGGACCAGGTAAGATGGAGTTTAATTGCTTCTTCCCCATTTCTCTGGCACCAGTTGATCGTGGAGCAGCAGGATGAGCAGTTGGAGCTGGTCTCTGGCAGCATCGGGGTGCTGAAGAACATGTCCCAGCGCATCGGAGGGGAGCTAGAGGAACAGGCGGTGTGAGTACTGACACGCCCCTCTCGCTGCAGTGAAATTGAGGGGCAGAGCCATCTTATGAGACCCCTGAAAAGCCTGACAGTTACATGGCTAGTAAACCCAAAAGCCGTTTTACTTCTATAGCTGCATCTTTATTCTGCCTCCCCCAAAGAAGCACATTGATCAGATAAAATTTGAACAGGGTTTGGGCAAAGTTATTATCATGATTATTTTTGCACCCTGCAAAAACAGATACAGATTCCTCCAAGCGGATTCTCAGAGTGTTGTGACGAATGGGAACATGAGACAGACATGGCTGTGTAACCTCCCTGGGGATCTGGGTCCCGGAGAGGATAGGACATGAGCTGACTTCCCTCTGTCATCCCCTGACTCTCCTGCTCCATCAAACGGAACTTCTGCTCTGCATCTTAAACTTTAACTTAATGAAGAAAAGTTTATAAATCTGACTTCAATTAATCAAAAATCTTCCCTCTCAGAAATACAAAGTAAAAACAAAGCAAATGAAAACATAACTGGGTTTGTTTATTTTTTCCTTCAGCACAGTCTCCTTTTGTGCTCAGAAGTAGGACACCAAAAGCATCATTCTTAAATGCTTTCATTTCACAAATTTCTTTCTGAAAAAATAAAAGACTATCCACTAGGATATTTCAGAACCTCTCCTATCTCAGTCTTGAGTTCAGCCTTATACATTCATTCTTCAGAAATTCAAACTGGGTATCTGTTCTGCTGGGAGGTCCCGGGTAGCCATAGAGGAGCAAACAGACTGCATCTCTGCCGTCAGAGAGTTTACCAGTTACTGCCTAGAACAGACGTTCTACAAATGGTGCAAGTCACTAAGAGGTGCAGAGACATAAGGGGGAAGAGTGTGGTGCCTTGAGAGCCCTCGCTCCACTCAAGCTGCAGACCTGACTTAGCCCAGGTCCCTGAGAAGATGTGTGGAACTGGAACCTGAAGGATGCGTGGAAGGTGGCCCGGCGGAGGGGTGAGGGTGAGGGGAGGGTCGACTGGGGGTTAGAGAGAGTGTGAGAGAGTGCATGGGACAGAAAAGTCTGGTTTGTGTAGAGCATGGGGGTAGAGAGGGGGGGTTGCAGAAGTCAAGACGGAGGCCAAGAACAGAGTGGGGAGGCCATTAAGGGGTTAGGACTTTCTCTCCTGAGGGTGATGGGAAACCATGAAGATTGTGTCGGGAGTAATGCCATGGACAGGTTTACATTTGGGGCAGACCCATCTAGCTGTGGTTTAGATGACAAACAATAATGGAGTCAGATTGAAGGCAAGGAGACCAGGGGGAAGCTGGAAGAGCAGGAATCTAGGCATGCGTGTTGAATTTCTGCCTAAAATGCATTCTTCCCCTAAAATTTCAATTTGCGGATGGAAAAGGACTAATTGCCTGACTCCTTGGGGTTCAGTAGATGATAGAGAAGCCTGGCAGACTTCAGTTAAAGATGATAACTTAAACACACCAAACATACCCTTTATGTCACTCCTTCCCTAGAGCCCACTAGGGCACCAGCAGAGGGATCTTTTTATAAAACTTTGTATACCATAAGACCTATGGGGACATAGAACATGAAATAAGAAACAGTAACCATAACATTATAGGTCCTGGAAAGTAGGAAAATGAATGGCTACTGACTCAACAGACCAGAGAAAGCTGAATCCTCCGCCAGCCACAGGGGGCGCCGCGGAGCAAACACAGTTCCCGCCTCGAGCCACCAGCAGGGGAGAGCATTTACTCGTGATAGTGTGAGCCCTGAAGGGTGCGCTCATCACGTTGTGACACAGTCATACTGGAAGGAAGGGGGATGAGTAGTGGGATGGATGCCGGGATGGGGAAGGAGGTGGGAGCAGAGCTAAGCCCTAGCCTTTTTAGAGTCGAGTCAGTAGGACAGGATTCTGGTGTGAGCATGCTCCTTGAACACACGGAAAAGCACCCAGGGACTAGTGGGAGGGGTTGGCAGCACTTGTCCGAGGGTACAGGAAACAGCCGTGGTTTTTTATAAAGAGCCTGAACGTGCTATTTAGCTCTTTAAACTGTGTCTCACTTTGGTAAAAATAATAAGTAAATTAAAAGGAAAGCACCTGGGGCTTGGACTTTGGCCTGTGTTCTCCAGCATTGGTGGCCACTGGCAGCTGTGGCCAGTGAATACATAAAATGTGGCCAGTCTGCATGGAGATGCGCCCTCGGCATAAATGCACACCAGATTTTGAAGACTTCCTATGAAAAAAAAATGTAGCTTGTGAGTGATTTTTTTTTAATATTAGTTACATGTTGGAATGATAATATTTGGGATATATTAGGCCAAATAAAACAGATTATTAAAATTAATTTCATCTTTTTGTTTTAAATGTGGTTACTAGCAAATATTAAGTAGCGTATCGGACTCGCAGTCTGTTTCTTTTGGACAGCGCCGAGTCAGATAGATCTGGGCTAGAAACCTAGTTTAGTGGGTGTCCTTGGGCTGGAGGTTGGGTGCCTGGCCCTTCTGTCCTCAGTAGGAAAAGTCATGCCCAGCATACAAAGGTGGCTCTTGTTTTTCAGTATTTGGCCCTGCCTGGATAGGTCTGCAGCTGCAGGCCGAGATGCTACCAGGATCTTAGATGAGCTAATAGTGTGTTAATTTGGAATTTCAGGTAAGGGACAAAGATCTGTTTATTTAGTTGTCAACATGGAGTTTATTTAATAATTGACTTAATGAGGAGTTGGTTGCCCCGAGTCCTGCAGGCAGTCAGGTGCCTCATGGGGGCACAGACCAAGCCCAGTGGTTTCTAGCTTCCATTGATGCCGTATGTTAGGTTCCACTCTCGGGATAATCATGTGTTAACCCCAAGTTGAAAAGTCTGGAATGTTTAGTCATTTATGAAATAAACACTGCTGGAATAAGAGCATTTTGGTGTTTTCTTTCCCAGCTGCAGCGTGGACAGCAAATACTATTCGCTTCCTGGAGCCGCTTCTCTTAGCGGGCAAACACTGACTTCTCTGTGGGTGTAGACCAGGAGTGCACACGGTCAGGAGCGTCAGTCCCAGGACCTCCCAGCTCTATGACCAAGCACAGAGCGCGTTAAAGGAGATGATTATGCGATTAAGGCGTGTTTAACTCCTATTGGCCATAAAGCGCTTTGTGTTATGACCTGGTGCTCACAAGACCCTGGCAGGGAAGCTACCCCGTTTTACAGACGTGGAAACAGTGCCAAAGTGGGGTGCCTTGTCAAGGTGACAAGGGAAACAAGTGGCAAAGCCTGGTTGTCGGGCTTTGCTTAGCCTCCTCCTCATGTGCTGCACTGCCCCTGAGTTTGTGTTACTATATAGTCAGGTCTACAATTCTAAAGTCTAGAAAGTGCTAAAATCATCTTTTAAAAAGAGTTTTCAGCAAGTTCCTACTACAAAAAACCTGACCTGAACTGACTGCAGCAATGATTCCTCATAGTTTTCTCTGCAGAACTATTACCATGTTTGGCTATGAGGTCCGCCCCGGACGCTGCTCGAGGGCGTTGGCTGACATACAGCACATGTAACTTCGTACTTTTTAAAAATTCCCCAAAATTCTGAAATCAAAAACATATCTTGTGGTAACGATTTTGGATAACAGATTGGGGACTTGCATCGCAAAGTTACGGGTTTTAGGTTTGCTAAAACGGAGGTGTAGATCCTGTTTTAATTCCATGGCCAGTGTATTGCCAAGCCTTTGTGCTGACCAGCTACCCTTCTGTGTCTGCTTCTCTTTCTAGTATGTTGGATGATTTTTCTCACGAGTTGGAGAGCACTCAGTCTCGGCTAGACAATGTGATGAAGAAACTTGCAAAAGTATCTCACATGACCAGTGGTATGTATGGTATTTAAAGCTTAAGAATTCCTACTTAATTCTAGAAACACGGTCTATAGGGTTCTCCTAGGCGTGCCCCTTCAGATCTTTCCTGTGGCACATTTTTGGTCCTGCTTTCCGGTCAGAGAAGGAAGACTAGTATGCACAGGCCTTGTCTGTCGTTTGTGGCCTTCACTTGAGAAGTGGTCTTTGTGTTCCCCCACCGCACAAGGCTGGTGGTGTTGGGTGGCTTATCTCCTGGCGGATCAACTCTCTCTGCAATTAGAAAATCCTTTCTTACTTAATTTTATTTTTTCTATTTCCTTGCCAAAATAGGGAACTTATTATAAAACAGTAATTAAGAAGCCAGTTACTGTTTCTCCTGGACTGACTTTGTTTTATTGAGAAACTCCTACCATTTCAGAATAAGATGGCCTTACAGGTCTAATTTAAATGGCTTTCATTTAAATCCATAGTGAAATACTCCAGCAGGTTTGCATCAGGATGGGGATGAAGAAGTAACAGTTTTCAAATCAGTCACTGTATAGGAAGGTATGTTCCAATGACTCTATTTTTTCTTACTGCAACAGCCCACCTCCCCTGGTACATTAGAAATAATGTTTTATTTTATTCTTTTTTAAAGATTTTATTTATTTGAGAGAGAGTGAGCAAGAAAGCATGAGCGGGAGGAGAGGCAGAGGGAGAAGCAGACTCCCCGCTGAGCAGGAAGCCCGACGTGGGGCTCGATCCCAGGACCCTGAGATCATGACCTAAGCCAAAGGCAGATGCTAAACCAACTGAGCCACCCAGACATCCCAGAAATAGTATTTTTTAAATCAAAGAAAATCCCTTTAGTTGGTGGGGATGGCTTGGTGAAGGGAGGACCTGAGCTGCTCCTTGAGGTGATGTAGATGTTCTTGAACCAGAGCACCCAGCTCCCCCACTGGAACTTCCCCTCTTTCTTGACACGTCATTCTTTGGGTTTCCTCCCATCAGGTCTGTGTTACGGGGTCTAATAGTTTGGACTTTTGAGCTGAGACTTAAATACAAATGTATATTTACTTTCCAGCACTTCAACTCATAGTCAAGTTATAGAACAGTTGTCTGGGGCTCAGCTTCTTATCTGTAAAAAAAATAGGTTGATGCCTTCCTCTCAAGATCATTGTGAAGATTAAATGAAATAATAGTAATTAATGTACAAGTGTTTAACAGTGTCTTCCATATATTAGTACTTACTGTTTGTGTTTTAAAAAAATAGTAAGACAGGCAGAATATGGCCCTACGGGGCAAGGGACCTGTTAGATCCAAGACAGAGGGAAGCTCATAGCCAGACTTCCTTCCTTCTTTCTCTCCAGGGACAAATACCTTTATGCTTCTAGCAAGTCATTGCCGAAAGCACGCACCAGCTTAGTTCATCTTTCACACACTTCAGAGAAAGGTTTGCAAAGCCGCCTTCCTTATTCCTCTGTGTTCTCTCCTCTCCCACCTTCACCCCTCTACTTTAAAAAAAAAAAAATTAATGAAGTATTATATAACAAGTTGAAACACCAGGCCTCTCACTAGTGTATGTATTAGTCACAAAGTCAAGTAGCTACTTCAGCACCAGTTTTGTTTGGGGAAGAGCAAAGAACAAAGATGCACTGTGTCTTTGTTTCTCAGCATTCCGGGTATGAATAATTTAGAAAAGTACTTGCATTGTGATAAGCCGTTCAGTGTGTATAAATAGCACTGAGCCTTGCTTATGCTTTATTCTACTTTATCCTGAAAGAAAAGTTTGGGGAGCAAAGTGGGGACTTCAATTATGTTTGTCTAAGAAAAAGAGCCAGGAAACAGAGCATTCAGCCTGAAAGGCCGTTCAGTTTGGACAGCTTGCCTGGGGTTTTCATTTTAATCTTTGCTCGCTCCCAGAAGAAAGCTCGCTCAGGGCCTCCCGCACGGTGCCGGCTTCGGTTTGACAACAGGGCAGTTCGTATTTGTCTCTGTTCACCTCCCTAACTTTTGGGCAAGTTCAGTACCTTTCAGTCCCTACGTAAAGTATATCAAGACCTACTGAAGTTCGATGAGGCGGTCATTGAGCAGGCACAGGACACCTGCCCTCCCTGCGGCTGGCTGCTCCACAGAGATCAGCCAGGATGCCACACCTGCCTTTTCGAGTGACCCAAGGAAAGTATATTCTTTTGAGCAGATACAGAGGATTTCTTCCCCTCGCTTTCCAAAATTCTGTCGTCGTTCTTTTCTCTTTAGGGAAGAAAAACATACTGGAAGGGGGAAAAAAACTTGCCACTGGAGTTCTCTTTGTTCCTATCTGACTTTTTGAAACAGGTCTTGACCTTGCCGAGCTGGTTAGGCTTTTCACTTGAGAGCACAGAAGCCTTCGTGGTTAGTACTCCCCCCTTCTGGGGAGAAGTCAGCTGGGGTAACAGCTCCCAGAGCTTACCTGGGTCCTGCTTCGAAGCAGCAGCTTAGCCCTGCAGAGGAAGATGGCTTTCAAAGAGCGGTCCTGGGTTGTGCTGGCTTGAGTGACCCAACTTCTCGATGAAAACCCCGTTTAATGCAGTTGGGGAAGAGGAAGTGATTGGAGGTGGGAGGGGATTGGGTAGAGCCTGGTGGAAAGCCAAAAAGTAGAAAACCAGTTCAATATTGGGAATCCGGGTTTGAGAAAGGCAGGATGGGGGGAGGGGCAGGGATCTGTATGAGGTTGGGGGGTGGGGGTGGTTAGGAAGCAATTACCTTGACTGTTTTGTCCTGGAAGAATATTGATTAATCATTTTAATGAGAGTGTTTTTAAATTATCATAAACATTTTTAAATAGATGAAAAATGCTGGATACTCAAGTTTTCTTGGCCAGTGAAGCGATAAACAGATTATTATCTGATAGGTTGATTCTGCCTCCCATGCCCATTGGACTAGTTCCTGTTCAGATAAGGAACCGACAGATTTGCGGTCTTTGCCCTAAGCACACTAAGTGAGTTTCTAGCACGTCGGAAGTAGAACAAGGTGATCGCCACTAAGAAGGTACTTGCTTTGCGTACTGTCGGTTGGTGGCTGTCTGTTGCCCGGTTCTAAGATTGTGCTCTCCACGGCATTTAAATAATTTAAGTCCTTGGTTCGTGGACTTAGCATTGCTTTGTAGACAGTTTGGCAGTCTCCTTTCCTAGATTCAAACCTTTATGTAGTGTGAGTCTCGATCGCTGTGGTGTGCCACAATCTGCAGGCTTTCCAATAAACTTTTTTTTTTTTAAGATTTTATTTATTCATTTGAGACACAGAGATACAGAGAGAGAGAGAGAGAAAGCATGAGCAGGGAGAGAGGCAGAGGGAGAGGGAGAAGCAGGCTTCCCGCAGAGCAGGGAGCCCGATGGGGGGCTCGATCCCAGGACCCTGGGATCATGACCTGAGCCGAAGGCAGACGCTTAACCGACTGAGCCACCCAGGCGCCCCTTTCCAGTAAACTTTTGATGAATCAGTAAACCTTTATATTTCTGTTTAAATGGAGTGATCTTTTCTAGCCATGGAACTATGTTTTCATAGGCCAGTGAAATTCTATCAGTATGACCCTATGTGGAAAATGCAGGACTCGTCTACGGAAAGACCGTGTGTTCTTTCTACACCTGCACAAGTTAAGGAGGCATCCTAGGCCCCATGCCCAGCCTGGCCCAGCCCAGAGTGTGTGAGGGTATTCGTGTTCACGCTCACAAAGCCCTGCCAGGCAGCCTCTGGGCAGCGTGACGAGCCCGCAGTCAGGGTTGTGGGTGCAGCGGGGGCTCCGCTGGGGCCTGTGTGTGCCCTCCTGCCCCTCGAGCCCCCTTGCTCTCGGCCGTTTAGATGGACTCTAACCACTTTGCTTCCGGTGCTTGTCCTCAAGTGTCGGTAGGGCAGAAGGTTTCAGAGAAGACATTCCACTTTCCTTTACAGGTAAGCTGTGTAAGTTACTGGTTAAGTGATCTCACTTCTTTCCGGACAGGTGTGGGGTAATGTTGATCATGCTCTTGATCCCCAGAGCTTGCCTTTTCAGCTCCTCGTTTCCTGAAGTGACCAGCAGGCGCTTTTATCCTCTTTCCATCCTCCCATAGTGCTCACTGAGTGTTGTTGAATGAAATGATTTGACTTCGGTAGGAGATGAAAGCAAACGGGCTTTGATCCGTAACGCCGATGCCGACCCCTTCCCAGGGACATGGTGCCCACCAGCAGCAAGCTGAGCGCCGCAGGTTGTAATTAAAGGCTTGCGACACAAAGCACGTACTTACTAGAGGCCCGTTGTCAGGAGACTGGCAGAGCTGTGGATGCACACGCGGAGCAGGCCAGGGTACCCGAGCCCCGGGCAGGCTCCAGAGCCTCTGCGTGCCCGGCGTGTACACATCCTGTCCCCTCCCTGCTCCAGGGCGTGCGTGTGACTGTACCTGGGGGAGCGTGGCGTCGTGAGCGCTGATGCTTGTGTCCTGCCTTCCAGATCGGCGCCAGTGGTGTGCCATCGCCGTCCTCTTTGTGGTCCTGCTGGTCGTGCTGGTCTTCTTCTTAGTGCTGTGACGGCGGCCCGGCACGGCTCCTCCTGCTCACGAGCCCCAGGGGGGGCGGGAAGCAGCACCCCAGCGTTGCCGTCTCTTCACACTCCTCTCTGGAAAACACAGCCTGCACTGACTTCCCTCCTTGTGACCCCACCACTGAGACAGCTGCTCTGACCCGGCGCTGGCAGGGCCGCTGGGAAGAGGAAGCGACGACTGTGCGCTCCCGGGGCCGCCTGTCCTGTTCCGAGGACGGCTTGGCACTGCTTTGCCTCCGGGGCCTTGGGCCCCCAGGACAGCCTCTGAGGAATCCGGAGAAGTTTGCAGACTCCACTAGCGCTTGCTATTGCTCATTCCATCCATCTTTGGCAGCTCCCTCCTGCCCCCAGCTCGGACAGCACACCGCTGTCCCATCCCTGAGAGCGCCATCGGGAGTGCAGGCTCCCGGGCAGGTCTCATTTCCCATTGCGGCAGCGGCCCTTGGCCCCCCGAGAGCTGGCTGCTAATGGGGACGCTAGGCCCAGAAGCAGTTTGTGACAAAAAACGCAGTGATCCATTTTTCAGGGATAAGTGCTGGGATAAAATTGCTTTTCCAGGCTCATTATTCTGTGGTAGAAATAACTAATGGAAAATAACGGAAAGCACTAGGCTTTGGGGGTGCTAACAGCTGGTGGCTTGAACCGAAGGGAGGAGAGGGCAGCAGGACCCAGGGTTTGCACAGCTGAGGGAAGGGTGGGTGAGGTTGCCGGAGGTCAGAGCCTTGCCAAATTCATGTTGCTGTCCTGGTGCACCTTGTATTTTGAGGACGCCCCTTACCCGTATGGCGCAGCTCAGCCGTACACTTGGATGGTCTGGATCCGGGGCCAGCCTCATGGCCGGTTAGGTCATTCCTGTGGCACTCTGCATTGGGGGTGGGGGTGGGGGGTTAGTACATTGGGAGTACGGCGACACTCAGAAACCATAATGACCAAAAAGGCTAGTTCTGGACCGGACTTTTCTTACCCTGTGAGTAATGGCAAGAATGGGTAGGTGAACTTGGGTGGGGTTTTTTTTTTTCCCCTAAGATGACAACTCAGTTTTTTTATCATCCAGCCAAATAACTGAGCCAATCCAAATTTAAAGAACGGATGCTTTAATTGAGTTTTAGTAGCTGAAACTGCTGAGATGCT
The DNA here is from genome assembly GCF_004348235.1 of Phoca vitulina. Lineage (NCBI taxonomy): Eukaryota > Metazoa > Chordata > Mammalia > Carnivora > Phocidae > Phoca > Phoca vitulina. The sequence continues at coordinate 7,820,748 of NW_022589774.1, read as the reverse complement.
AAACTTCAAGCTTCCGATGATTTTTTAAACGCCTCCAGCGTCCCGGCGTCTGTAGGATATTTTTATAACCTCCCCGATGCCGTCACCGATGTTGAAGCAGCAGCTGACCCGGAGCCCTGCAGCAGGGGCCACGCTCTCCCCCTCCACCTTCTGCACTTGGAAAGCACAGCAACGTCTGGATAGAGCTCTAGCTTTGACTTCCTGTTTCCTCATCTGTTGGGGCCCATTCCTCAGCGCACTCTTTTTTTTTTTTTCCTTTTTTTCATGTTTTGTCTATTTCTTGGGGTTTTTTGTTTGTTTGTTTATTTGCTTTGGGCTTCCTCCCCCCCTTTTTTGTGATTTACAATGATGTACTTGCCCAGCTGACTTATGAATTGCACTTTTTAATAAATATTTGTAACAATTTTTTAAAGAAGGGTATTTTCTCATGGTTAGGATCATGGTAGGTAAGGAAATCTGCCTCCTAATGAAAGCTAAAAGCAGATTTATAAAACTAAAAGGGTGGTTGACATCCATGTTTACATTCAACTCTATTTGATATATAAATAAGTTATTTTTTTCAAATTAGCAAAAAAAAGATAACTACAAAGGGCTTCAGACGTAGGGTACTAGATTATTTGTTTTACAAGTTTTGAGACTCATTCAAATAGTCTTCTCTAAACTTAAAACAGGGATGGTCCTTAGATTTGCATTAAAACGTACAGGTCTTTGTTCATCATAAATGGGGACCTTGTCTCAGTACTGTAATCCACAATCCGCATTACCAGAGGCAGCCGGCAGCCTAATGACCTATATGATCATGCCATTTAAAAGCCATGCTCTTCTCCTGCTATGACCAGGTTTATTGTGTCCCACACAACTAACTGTCATGTGTGTCCGTGGGGCTTGTTGGGAACATGGCTGGTCATTAATGAGTAAGATGCTTCCCTGAGGTCGGGGGGTGGGCGGGTGGAGGGGCGGGCCAAGTGTTGTGACCCGGAGACTTAATTACTAAATGTCTGGATAGATTTAGAATCGGCATGATGACCTCACTTAATTTCAAGTGTTTGCTAAATAGTGGCTATTGTAGACCAGACTCCCGCTGAGGCTGACTAGGGAATTATTTAGGAGGAGAAAGTTTACTTTAAAATACAAGCGCTGCCCGCATTCTCTCCGCGGGCGCCCCTGTCTCCGCACCTCAAAGGAACTGCTCTTTAACAGGGCAGCCTCTTACCGTAATTGTCCGGTAATTGTCCGCGCCAGCTCTGCCCCAAGCAGAGCTTCGGCCCCGCCAGCCTGATCCTGGTCTGACCCTGTTGTGCCCGAACTGGGCATCACTGTAGACGTCTCCGCTCAGAATGCAAACCAGGGCAGTCCGAGGGAACAAGCCAGGGGCTTAGGTTGATTTTTGGGGATAAGTGTTTCCTCATCAGCGATCCTAACACTGCCGGGCTTTCGGGGGCACCTACGTGGCCCCCTGCCCGTAGAATGGGGAGAGAAGTAGACCCTGGTGACCCTCTGCACTGCTTACAGGCACATCCTGCAGCGTGTGGGCTTTTTCCTGCAGCCTCCGCTCCTCGACACATATCATTTCTAAGGAACTGGCAGAATATGATGGATACAAGAGAGCTCAGCTTACGTTTATCGGTTTATTGGAAGAACGTTTTTCTAATCAGCTGATTTGGGGGATAGGTTGGGGGGAATGAACCATTGAGAGAGTTTGCCAGAGTGGGGATCCAGCTGGAAAACTGAAATACCTTTAGTTTTTAGTCCTAATTTTTCATCTTGCCTTTGTGCGGACTGCGCGCTCCCAGCGCTCTGTGGGTGCCCGCTGCTGGGTGGCAATTGGAAGTCACAGCGTGTGTTACACGAGGATCTTCACGCCAGAGCCGAAGGGGGAGAAACTTGGTGGCTTGCCCATTATTCTCTGCTTTTAGCCAGAGTTAAACAGACTGATGGGTCTGGTAGCCAACCACTTGGCAACTCCCACTCCTTCTCACCTCGTGAGATTCAGGGCTGTGAAGAGAAATCTAGTCTAACTCCAACAGAAATCTGTCTCTGCGAAGTGTTTTACCTTCTGTAAGTGAAGGTGGCAGAGCCAAGATCTTTCTTTTGGTAATTTCCCTGGCTATAAAGTGAGACCGTTACCTTTCTAGAGGATTCACAGCATTTGAAGATCTAGGAACTGAATTACATAGAGGAGCTGCTTTTCAGCTCAGTGGGCTCGGACAGCGTGGCTTCGCCTCGTGCTGCAGGATGAACTTGGAAGCAGAACGGCGGTGGGCCGGCCGAGAAGCGCAAGTTGTAAAACACGGCATGCACTACCTCCCTTTGTCTTCCTCTCGCTGCCATGTCTTTCTTATTTTTTCAGAAGAACGCTTTTGAAAAGCACGTTCTTTCTCCATCAAGAGCAGAGAGGGGAAACCAGAGGGCTCGCAGACTTCCAGCCCCTGCGGCCTGCGGCGCCGTCCCGTCCAGTCCCTGCAGGAGGATGGCGCCCAGTGAATGGCCCCGGGCGGCCGGCGTGGGCGCAGCGGCGGGCTTCTCCCGGGGCCTCTGCTTCTGAGCGGGGGGCAGCTGCGGCCCCGGGCTGGCCTGTCCAGCTGTCCTTACCCGGCTCCCAGCCCTCACAGACATGCTTGCGCTTCCAGTGAGGAGGTCTTACTCTTGCAAGGCCCGCGCCAGGCCGTTATGGAAGCGCGGACACCAGCCTCGCCGTGGGCCCCTTGCTGTGACGCTCACTGCGAAGCTGCTGTCGGCTGTCAGGGCCAGAAAATCAAGAGAATTCCGAGTAGAACAGCCGTCAGATGAGAAGAGCAGTGCAGAGAACCTCCGAGGCTCCGGCTCTTGAGGCCCAGTGCCGGGTCACTCACGGCGGGGCCGAAACCCCAGGCTCGCTGGCTCCTGGGGTCAGCAGCCCCGACGGTGCCCTCAGGAGGCCTTGGAGCCCCCAGCTCAGCTCCTCCAACAGACATGGGGGGCATTTGCAGCGCTGCATGCTGGACTTGGCCCCAGGGACAAGCGACCTCGGTGATGTAACAAGGTAGGCTGGTAGTGACCTGTCGTGTGCACCCCTCACCCCAGCCATTTGGTGTTTTTTGCTTTTGGACGAACACTGAAGCTCTGAAAGCTCCCGGGGGGTCTTGCCATGGTGCTGCCATCTACCTTTAGGCGGCAGTTCTTCATGATGTTCTGGTCTCTGCAGAGAACAGGTGTGTGGTGAGGCAGGGAAGGAAGAAAAAGAACTTGGTTTCCCTGCGACATAAGCTAATGTGTTGGTGCTGTTTTCCTTCCCATGTGACCTTTGTCCAGAAATGCCCTTCCCCAAGGCTGTGTAGACGGGAACTGTGCTGAGAGGGTGATTTGTCCCAGTCACCTGCCCAGCTGCTTGGCGTGGACCTGTGAGAAAGTATATTTTATCCCTTTTTTTTTTTTTTAAGGTTATGAGTTCTTGAACCCAGAAGCCACTCGATTATCCAGGGGGTGATAGAAATAAGACCCCCCGGCCTCACTGTTCACTGAGCAAAGCTCTCGGGCCTTGTGGTGTAGCCGCGTGTCAGCCGGGCGCTATGCACGAGCCGGGCGCTATGCACGAGCCGGGCTTTCTGCCAGCCCTGGGCCAACGTTCACCGTTGTTCTTTCTGCTCTGCACAAAGTGGGCTTTAGCTGAGACCCTGCTCCCAAACGGGAATCGCAGCCCTGTGGGTAAAGTGCGCCCTGGGAGAGGCAGATGTCCTAGTCCTCAGGAAAAGAAAGTATCTGTGCAGGGCGGGGAGAGGCCAGCCAGGTGTCCCCCACTAGAATGAGTGACTGGAACTTGTTTGTAAGCTGGATGTGGTTCCGTCCTAGCTCGACCCGGGCTGGGAGAACACCCTGGGTAAGGGCGGCCTGGAAACCAGGAAAGGGCCAAAGACAGCAAGCTGTAAATGATTGTGGATTCATTTTTTTGTAAGTGGAAAAATATGCTTTCACTGGCTCATTTGTAATCAGAAATCAGTGTAATGGAAAAGTCAAATGTATAATACCTGGCAGGACTCAGCAAGATTAAACCGTTGTATTTTTCTTCGAAGGATAAATAACCTACAGCGTTTCATTTTTAAATAACTAGAAGGTACAAACTAAAGAAGTGAGATCAAAGATAGAATTGCAAATGCCTGGGTGATTTCCAGATGGCCCCCCCACTCCCCAGTCCTCATGAGAAGAGCCCGGTAGTCCTGGTGCCAGTTTACGCCCCTCGCCACAGGTAGATGCGTTCTTTTTCTACAGGCCAGGTTTCCAAGTGTGGTGTGGGCCCAGCCTCGGCGGCATCGCCCCGGAGCTTGCTAGAAATGCAGGTTCTCGGGGCTCCCCTCGGCTCTGCTGAATCACAAACTCTGGGGTGTTCAAAAGCCCTCCAAGGGCGTTCTGACGCCCAGTCTAGTTTCAGAATCACTGCTACTGCATCGTGGAATTTAGGCTACAGTAAACCATCCCTGCATAATAAAACCTCTTCCACAGCTTTGTGTGTAATCCTGACATTAAACGAACTGATGACACTATAAACTTGAAAACTTTTTAAAAATACTTGTGTAAGAAGAATCTCAACTAGCCGTCTTTCAAAGTGGTATTTTTACACCCTGAAGTCTATTAGTAATGTTTCTTACTTCTGCTCTTGAAATCATGTTATAGCTGTACAAAGAATACTGTTCAGTATTAAAGGAGAAATGGAGAAACCATGACCTTTGTCTTGGGCTATTGTTTTGTTGTGTTTAAGTTCTGTTGGTTTTTGTCTTTGTTTTTGTTTCCTTTCATACCTACACACACACCCTCCTTCTGCCCCTACTAATAAACACGGACACACGCGTACGCCTGGGGTGAGGAAAGTGTGTGGCTGTTAGAAGATCTGAATTATAAATTGGGCTTTCTTTGGCTGGGCAAGTCACATGAATTATTAAACCCCAAAATAACCACACTATGTATTCAAAATACCATACAGCACAGTTTCAGTTGGGACAAGGAGTGTGTGGGGAGCAGAGAAACCCGACCTGAGTCTTATTCCCCCCTCACCGAAGTGTTGGCCAACAAGAATATTGGCCATCCCGGTTGGCAGTTGAAAGAACCTGCCTTCAGTTCTGTGTGGGACAAGGTGACGAGGCTACATAAGCTCCTTGAGGACACGGACCTTCATCATTTCACTTGTCATCATCCTCCTCACTCCTATTAACCGAACACCTTCTGTGTGCCTGGCACTGTTCTAGGTACTTCGTCTATACTAATGCAGATGATACTTAAAATGGCTGTATGAAATAGTGAAGTTTCCTCATCTAATACTATTTCAAATGCGCAGATGAGGAACCTGGGACACAAGTTATTTCTCAAGGTCACACAGCTGATGAGAAGCAGAGCTACTTACTATGCCCCCGGCGCCGAGCACAGAAATTGGGACATCAGTGCTTCGTGAGTCCCCAGTTTGACTTCCCCCCAAATGTAACAGCAAGGAGGGTTAACACAAACCAACCTATAACCAGCCTTGCTGGAGGAGTGAGTGCTTATTTTGAGAGTTCTAGTTAATATCTGAGGAGGAAGGGATTTAGGGGGAAGAAATGGTTACGTGTGCTCGCTGATAAAAGCAAATCAGCCCCCCATCCCAGCCCGAGGAAGCGCGGACTGTCGCGTGTGGACGGAGGGGAAAAGGCAGGCGTCTACAAGGCTGAGGGTTCTGGACCGACCAGCACTTGACTCCACTTCCACTGGAGGCTCCGCTTTGCAGCAAAAGAGTGATTTGCCGTCTTTCAAAAGGTCCCCACTGGCTACAAATCTTACATAAACTCACTGAAAATACAAGACCTGAGGCAAAAATTAAACTCGTAGGAAGGGAAGGCCGTACTGCCATAATGTTGCACCGTCCAAGAGGACACAGTTCAGATCTATAAACCTTGATCCTTGGCACCTCTGGGGTCTCCCGTGTCTGGAAGCACCTTCTACCCAGGTGACACTGATAACTGGAACATTAGTGGAGTCTCCATTTGGTGCAGATGCAGGCAGTCTGAGCACAAACATCCCCACCAATAAACCCCTCCGCGGGTGATGGGTTCCAGAAGCTTGGATGTGAGAAATCCAAATCCAACCTTTCTGACCTCTGTAATGGTATTCCCTTTCCTCACCACACCATCAGATGCATCCTGTCTGCTTTCACAAAAGTTCACACTAGGATTGGCCAGCCTTTGGGAGGGGGCCATCAACTCCTAGGAAGAAATTTCTCAAATTTTATATCTAATTAGCAGCTGAAACTTTCAGCCAACATTTGATGAGAATCTGATGGGCTGGCAGGTCTTTGACGAAGGCGTCCGGGACATGATGAGTGAAATTTCTGTCTCCCATTTAATTCCCACAACCCCATGAGGGAAATCCTTTCGAAGCCCACTTTATACCTGAAAACAGGCATGGAGCAATTAAGAATCTGCCCCAGAGTTCCATGAGGAAGTGGTAGAGGCAGGATGAGAACCCAGGTCTGACTGGACCCTCATGAAGCCAGCCTCCCTTCAGACAAAAAAGGCGCCGTTCAGATTTGAGGGGTGGCAAGCATTTCGGGAAGCCGTCTTTCTAACCCAAGAAGCAGTAAAAGCTGAGGCGAGAACAAGGAATGAAAAGAGCTGTAGTATGAGTCAGCGGTGGGTTAAAGCGCTGAGCTGGAAGTGCTGAAGATAAAACCCGGATACCAGGTGCCTTGGACTTGACCACATCTCTAACCCTATATGCCCGCTGTAGGCTTCAAGAAGTCTACTCGTCAAGGACCTCAAGCAGGTTAGCCTTGCTGATAAAAATGTTTTGGAGCTTTTATTTGGCTGGAAATGTGCAAAAAGTAAGTGAGCCCAGCTCATTATATGAACTCAGAAAAGCCTGGAGACTCAGTCTGCGGAGCCCAGGGTGAGAAGCAACGTTGTGGCATCTGAACGGCCCCCACAGCACCCAGCATTCCTTGCTCCTGAGGGATGGAGGCTGGTGAGCCCACGGCTGGCTCTTCTGGGAAGCTTTCTGCTCACCAGGTGGAGTGGGGCCTCCTGCCTGGCGCTTCCATTGTAGGCCTTGGCACACTGGTTTGTCTCTTTTCACAGCTGTAGCTGTCTCCACCCTGGGGACACGGGCATCCCAAGGGCAGGGCAGGCCTCTCCCCAGTACCTGGCACCTGGCCAGACCCCTAAGGACAGCCCCACACTGCGAGTCGGGGCCTGAGCCCAGATTGCAGAAGGACGAGACAAAGGCAGCCCCAGCGGGGCAGCCGGGCAGCCACAGGAGAGCCCCGGATGTCCTCCAGGCCTGGCAGGGCAGCTGTTAAAGCCGGGCTGTGTGGGCAGAGATTCAGAGCCAATGCCAGCAGCCCCTTCCTCGGGGCCCAGGACTCCGACCTGGCCAAGCCCACAGCCTGAGAAAGCTGCGCAGAGCTTCGTGCCAAGGAAGGCTGCTGCCATTTCTAAGCAGGTGCTCTGGCTCTGTGGGAAGAAGGGAAACTTCAGGGAGGATGGCGGGGAGGGAGAGAGGGAGGGAAGGAAGGGGATCCGGTGACAGCAGGACCTTTTGAATAGCTCCAGGACCAGCCTGGGGATTTGGGGCGGGAAGTGGGTTGCGCAGATGGACAAGGGAAGTCCAGTTGTTGCCAGGTGAGTTTGGTGGAGGATAAGCAAGAAATGCTATTTGAAAAGAGCCACAATAAAGAGTGCTTGTACCTGATTATATGGGAGCTAAGGAAAGGGGGCCAAAGTCAGCATGCAGGTGTCCTGGAATGCTTCCCAGGACAGGCACCCCTGACATTTCTGAAGGCCGCCAAGGAGTCCATGGCGGACAAGGGGAAGGATGTTCCAGCAAGGGCACAGGAATACGCGCACAAAAGGGGTGAGGGCGTGGATCTGCAGCGTGGCCAGATCAGGGAACCAACAGCCCAAGCTCCTGGCGATACATACCCTCGGGGGAATCCCACTGCACTGAAGCTAGTTTGAAGGAGCAGCAAGTCCAGTCACATCATTATACCCTGCCCCTGGGACAAGGATGGAGGATGGAGGATGCCTCTTCCCCCCCACCCCCCCGCCCCAGACCAGGCACATTCAGTCCAGGAAGGTTTCCGCAGCCTCCTGAGGCAAGGCGCCACCCGAAGAAGTCCGCACGTGGAGTGTGGGGTATCAGAGGCCCGAGGCAGCCTTCCTGGGCCTTAGCCCCAAGGGTGTTTTTTTTGTGCCCCCTGGAGCAGGGTCTTTTTTTTTTTTTTTTTTAAGATTTTATTTGACAGAGAGAGACACAGCAAAAGAGGGAACACAGGTAGGGGGAGTGGGAATGGGAGAAGCAGGCTTTCCATGGAGCAGGGAGCCCGATGCAGGGCTTGACCTGAGCTGAAGGCAGACGCTTAACGACTGAGCCACCCAGGTGCCCCTGGAGCAGGGTCTTAACGACCCTTTAAATTACAACTCAGGACACCCCCAGCCCTGGAAGAGGCGGTTCTCAAACAAAACCTACACTTGCTTGTGCGAAGCACTGATATTCTTTTAAATGTTGGTCTCGACCGATTTTGTGACCCATGAGTGGGTTACACCAGCGTTTTGGAAACACTGTACTGGAAAATGATTTGTCCCCCACCCCCACCCCACCCCCGCAGGGAAGTGGGAGGGCCAATGCCATTTCCCCCACCCCAAGAAAAACAGAAGGGAACCCCTCACACCCACCCTGGTGAAGGTCAGCGGCGGGTGGGCCCAGCTGGGTGTCCCGGGCCAGCGCTGCACCCCGCCATCCGTGAGGTCCAGGAGGGGTGCTCGAGGGCCTCCGGATGAGGTGAGCCCCACAGGGTCCCAGGAGGGAGGACGCATGAAGGCTGGGAATCGCACAGGGCCCGGTTCAAATCCAACCTCCGCTAGTTGTTTGCAGTGTAACCTTGGATAAGTAATTTAACCTGAATCTCAGGCCCCCTAGTTTGTAACCCCGAGATAAGTATTCCTCCCTCACAGAGTTGCTGGAAGGATTCAGAATTGAATCCTTGATGTCCCCAACAGAGCTCTGGAGTATTTGAAGAGCAGATGGAGCAGGCACAGCGACTGCACGCCCTTGAATTAACCTTGATTTCCAAAAATCGAGCCGTGCCTGCGGTTTCTCCATCCTGAGACTGGGGACACTGCGCGCACCGGGTCCCCATTCCTGCGCCACCCCCCCCCCACCTCCCCACCCCCACCCCCGCCTGCGGGTCCTGAGTCACCTCACTTCCCGTCCCATCCCGCTCACCGGCTCCAGCCCGCCGCGGTCACCACGCAGTCCTCCGGGCTGTCCGCTCCCCGCCCCCGCCCCCAGCCGTGCGTCCCTCGAAGGCAAAGTGGGGGCCAGCCTCTTCCCGGCCCCCGGCGCCCAGTAAGCTGTCCTGTGTGTGTGCGCGTGTGCGTGTTAGGGGCTGGGGGCGTGTAACCCCCCCACACACACACACACCCCCACACACACACACACACGCCTCCAGCCTCTGGCAAACTTCCGGCGGCAGCCGTCCGGCGGCTCTAACCGAGGCCGGGCCAGGCGGGGCAGTGCGCGCCGAGCCGCGTCTCCGGCCCGGGCCCCCGCCGAGGCCAGGAAGGACGGCGCGGGGATGGCGGCGCGAGGGCGCGAGGGCGCGAGGGCGCACGGGCGGAGAGCCAGCCGCCTGCGAACCGCCGGGACCCGCGGGACTTGCAGGCGACACGCGCGTCCGGGCAGAGAACCTCGGCGGTCCCGGTCGCTCGCGCGCGCCCGAGTTCGCTCCCCCCCTTCCCAGGGCCCCCGGCTCCGGGCGCGCCGTGCGCGGACATGTCCTCTCGCCTCCCGCCGGCCCCTCCGCCACCGAGAAGAGGCGCCCTGAGAAGTTGCAACGGGCGACGGTGGGAGCGCGGCCGGCCCACGACCGCCCTTCCCTCCCTTCCCTCCCAGGCCTGCGCGCCCCGCGCCCTCTGCGTCTCACCTTGCTCCCCACCCCCACCTGTCACCCTAAGGATATTGTCATGTCTGAGGCCCAAGTGGGAGCCCCTTTCTGTTCTGTGTAGTCCCAACGTCTGCGGCCTTCTGTGGAGCGAGCCCCGGACACAGAATACCAATAATGGGCCGGCGCTGGGGGTGGGCCCATGGGTTAGACAGCTTTGCACGTGCTGCTTATTTTCTGTGTCCTTTCCCTCATCCTTCCCGTCAGCTCCTACTCATGTTACAAAGCCCCGCGTGGGTGCCCCTTGGACAGAGGTAAGCCTCCGTCCCCCACCGAGGGCGGATCTGGAGCAGGGGGCATCTCCGGCCCCCTCCCCTGCTCGGCTGCCCGCACCAGGCCTAATGTCTGCGTCTCCCCTAGACTGTGGCCCCTGGAGCCCGTCTTTCTCACCTGCCCGAGCTCCTGCCTGTCACAGGGCCTGGCTCCCAGTTAATACACGACGTTCTAAGTGGGCACACTCTGATGGCTGTGTGGGGGACGCAGGGCTGACCTGGTGAGCAGCTCCCCAGGCAGAGCAGATGGGGACCGTCAGACAGGTGTCTGGAGGAATCCAAGTCCCCTCCCACCCACACAAGTCGGGCCCCCTGGCACCACTTTACTCAAGAAGCGCAGGTCTACTTTCCACACAGTGCAGAGTGTCCACTCCCCTCTGTCAAGCCTTTTTCGGGGGCTGTGGGAGGGGTCGCAGCAGGAGGAGTGGGCCCTGCGTCAGAGACACCCGTCATTGTGTAAAGGATCTCCGTCTGTGTAAAGGAAGATGCTACACAGAGCTTACCTGGCAGATCTACTTTTTAAGGACTGAATAGGTCGAGAGCCTGGCCCTGACCCTGGCAGGTAACAGAAGCAGATGCGCAGGACTCCTTAGAGACCTTCCCCGGCCTTGTCCCAGCCGGAGCCCCCTTCTTCCCTTTCTTCCCTTTCTTCCCAGTTGGAGCCAGAAGGGCATGTTGTCCATGATCGCCATACAGAGAAGAGAGGTGCCTTTGTCCCTCGAAGCTTTCATTCAACATGAAACTTCATGACCTCAAGACCAGGAATTGGGGGACAGGAGCTGCCAGTGTTCCCCCACGACTATACTTTCTGACATGGGGCCATTCCCAAGTTTGGGGGGCCAGGATGCTCTCTGAGATGTCCCAGCACCCTCTTCACACCCTGCAGGCCCAAACACTTGTTCCACCGGCCTGCTCCCCTGCTGGCAGCTCCCCATTCCTCCCACATTCCCCCCCACCCCAGGTGGCTCAGTCTCCCAGTCCTACAGTGCGGAGGGGCTCTGGGAGCACCCCTCAACCCTTAGCCTCCAGGGACCAGTAAAGAGGGGTTTTAACTGGCTCCTGCAGGTAGGGCCTGAAACACTCACTGCACACTCCACAGGATTGCCTGCCTCCTTCCCCACCATCTTTCCCTCAGCCCACATGTGCCTTTCGGTGATCTTGCCCACGGAAAGCTGCTAGGACACTCGTTTTAGCGAAGGCCGTGTGTTTTCCCGAGTTCTACAACAGCCCTGAAGCTGCCCTCTGCGCTCCCCGCCCCCAGTATCACCTACCCAAAGCCCCGAGCTCCATTCTGTCTTCTGTTCAGAAATGCACTTTGCCCAAGGCTCCTCTCCCAGCGGAAGGACTGTCTCTGGAGGCTTCTGTATCTACCCTGGCTGTCACCCCAACCCCAGGGGACCGCCCAGGCCTCCCCCTCTGGCAGGCCCAACACAGCTCACTGCTGGGCCCGTATCCTCCCTCCCTCTTCCCCCACCCCAGAACCCCGCTCTTGGCCATTCAAGGTCAAGTGAGCATCCAGCCCAGAATTTAGCGACTCAAAGCGAGAGAAGCTTCAGCTTTGCTTTTTAATAATTTAAGACTGACACACGGCCATCCACTCCCAGAGTCCCAACCCTTTGGGCGTAGAGCTGGGAGGCAGCCAGGTGGAGAGCCCATCCCCCTGCCTGTACCCCGTCATTGCACTCCCTGCCGGCCCTCCCCCAGCAGCCATCAGGGAGCCTGGGCAGAGAGCCTGTGGCTGGGGACAGCCTGGCACCGGCTGCAGCCTGTGCCCACACTCCACCGGAGAAGGCAGGCAAGCCCTCCCCACCAGCGCCAGCCTCGCCCTGGGCAGAGGCAGAGGGCAGGGGGCTGGGGGTGGAGCCGGCCAGACCCACTGGCCACAGCTGCACTTCCCTGACATTGGTCTCGGGTTCATTTTTTTTCCCCCTCCAACTTTATATATCACAAAAATTTCCCAGAGATTCTTAACATTCTGGCTGCCAGATAACATCTCCCAGATGTTCTCACACCAGACCACATATTCCAATTTTGGGTTTGGAATATATGGCCCATGGCTTTAGGCTGTTACACTAGGACACTTTGCCCATTTCCGGAAAAAGAGCAAAGGTGTCAAATGGGACATGGAAGACATGAGACTTTAAAGGCAGACTCAAGGCCAATATGGCCAAGCACTTTCTTTGGTTCTGGAGTGTGGAGGCTGGGGGAGCCCCTGATCGAGAGTGGGATGAGACTTGGGGGTGAGGAGACAATCAGGGGCTCACCCAAGTACCCCTGGATCTCTCTCCTCCTCCCGCCGACAAAGGTACAGAAAGATGTTGACACCACTTCCGGCATGGAAGGAGATCCATGTTTGCTTTCCCCAGTTCGGCATAAATTAACATCCGTAAACAAAACACACCATCCTGCCCTCACCCTACGGTCGTCAATCCCAGAAGCTCCTGCCACAGCCTAAGCGGTTACACGCCACTGTGATCTGTTTTCATCCATAAAGCAGCTTCGTGCAGTGCCTTTCCAGCCGTCCCTCCTGGGGCAGGTCAGGGCTTCCGAGGGGGTGACAGTGAGGGCAAAACAGCCCTGGGTCACTGAGGGACAGGCCTCTGCCTCAGCACACGGACTGACAAGCTCTCCGCGTGGGCCAGGAGCTCTTTAATGTGAGCCAAGCCCAGCCCGGCAACCTTGGCCCCATTCACCTCGAGGATCTCATCCCCTGCCCCCAGCAGCCCCGAGTACAGCTTGGCCATGCTCGCATCAGCCATTTCCTGCACGTAGAACCCTGCAAAGGAAAACAGAACGAGTGAACACGTGAAATCCAGATGCAGCTCTGTGGAATGTTGACCAGGTGGTGTTTCGGGCGGGGGTCGGGGAGCGGGTGCTCATATAGGGCACTGCTCCATGAGCGCACACACGCACGCACGCACGCACACACACACTCGCACGCGCACACCCTCATTATCCTACCTCACAACCACAACTGGCTTTCTATATAGATACAGTGTGCCTGCCCTCATGGTATCATTTCATTTCTCTGTCTCTTTTAAAAAGCTGTGCAAATAATGCTTTAATAAAATAAGGTTTTAAGCAAATAATGCTTGTTTTTTATTGTTATTATTCGTGTATACCCCTGTGTGAATGAGGTGATCTTATCTTTTTCTGAGATGAGCTTTGATTGTAGAATAGGAAGAAAACTGATGTTTAAAAATTAAGAAAAAAAAACGCTACTTCACGCCTGCCCTGGGTGGGATTCACAAATATGATCCAGTTACTGCCTTCAAGAAGCTGGAGGGGTGGGAAGGTATCATTGGAGTAATGAACATGGCCGAGGTCAAATCCAAACCTGGTTTGCTTCATATTACTGTTAGGACCAGCTCCGGTCTCAATCTTCCTCAGAGGTGGTTCCTCACTGGGATTTGGAGGCATCTGGGCAAAAGCCCAGGAAGCATAAAAATTCCACCCCCTATTTAAAGCCATGGTGGCTCACTTGTCCCTTATTCACACACATCCTGTCCCCACACTGCCCCTAGGAAGGCCCTGCCTGGCCAGTGTGACCGTCTCCTGGGTCTCTCAGGTGCAGCGTGAGCCTGGGCAGAGCCTGATTCTTCCCCTTTCCCTGGGTCCGACTTGGGGAACCCACATCAGTGGAGCAGGCTCTGTGGGGCCTGGGGGCTGGCTAGCCTGAGTTCCCCGGGACTCTCCCGGCCGCACAGCGCAGGCGAGTCCTGCTGAGGGACCCCTGTCACCTCAACTTCTTCTGAAAACCTTCCAGACTCCCCTTCAGTTAAGAGAATAAAGGGTCTTACAGGGAAAGCTGGGCACCACCCCGCGCCCGCCCCGCCCCCAACTGAGCGAACACAGGTGATCTGAGAGCACAAGGCCAGCGTGTGGATGGTGTGCAGCTGACAACACCTGCAGAATTTAGGGGGGCTGCTCAGCGCCACCTTAAACGCCCTCACGGCTCCCCAGCCCGGGCCGCACACTCCTTCCTCTCTACTTCTGCGTCCTAGAATCAGCTTCCTGAGAAGGGGCCTGAGAGGGCCTCTCCTCCCGTATCACAGTCTCGAGCCTGATGGCATTTAACACACTTGGACTATAGTGGGACATCCTGCCTCTGCTGCCCCCCCGCCCACAGGAGCTTTGTTCAGCCCAGCTTGTGGCACGCCTTCCAGAGCAACCCTCTGATGGGGGCTTGAAAGCACTGAAATCTCCTTCAAGGCACCTGAAGGTTGGTAGCTCTGAGTCTAGCAAAACCATCCTCCTGACACACTCCCTCTCCCGGGTCTGACTGTGGCACTCTCTCGGTGTGGGGGGCTTCTTGGCCAAGCCGAGCCTTTGCCGCCAGGCTGCCTCCCCTGACGAGGTATGCCGGCCATCTCGGCTGCTCGAGTGAGGCCTTTCTCGCAGCCCCTGCCCTATCCCCGACCCCTTCTGTCCGGGTGTTCTAACCACTTGCCTGCCCCCCTGCATGTTGCCGGCATGGACAGAGGGCAGGTAAGGAGGGGAGGGTGGTGCCTACAGAAACGGCTGCTGTAAGCAGGACATGCATGCGGGGAGCCATGAGAAACCCCAAAAGCATGGAGCCAGAGTCGGACCAGACACTGATGTCGTGCCAGTCATTTTGGGGGAGACTCTGGGGTAGGCTTCACAACGGAACGTCGTGACAAAAATATGACAGACAGACTGCTGTTGTTGGTATATTTACTGTCTGCTGGAAATGGCCTCTGTTCAGCATGGATCATCTCTGTGTGGTGCTCGGAAGCTGGAGGCCACGCGTGCTGTTCCCATATGCTCGCACAGCATCAGATGTGACAGCCAGCAAGTTAGCCCCAGCGCCTGGACGTTTTAGCCAGGAATGCAGACCAGCCCCAGCTCACGGCCCCTCTGAGGCCCAGCAGGAGTGACCTGTGGCTGCTGGAGGAGGCTCTGTGGCCGGGAGGCACCAGCACCAGTCATGTTCCGTGGGCCTGGGGATCTCTGCGGGAGGGCCGATGGCCAACGGCGGCGGGAGCAGGGCACCACCTGGGCAGGACAGGGAAGAGCTTGTACCGACCCAGGTGCGGGGTGCCATGGGGGGGCAGGGCAGAGCCCAAGGAGCTCTTGGTCACTAGAGACCGCTGCCCACCAGACATCAACTCCATGACTGTCTGCAAAGCGGCCTAGCGGGACTTGGGGGGAAGATGAAGGGCAGAGCACAACGCCCGGTTGTGTGTGACCTCACGTGGACAGATGGTGCAGATCATGGGCTCCCTGTCGGAGTTCTGTTCCCCAAATACAAATTCTCTTTGTGAAGAGGGAAGGGAAGAAAAGTGCCAGGCACTTTCCCATGTACCTCACTGGACGCTCCTTATGACTCTTCCAGGCAGGTTTGAGTATCTTCAGTTTAGAGATGAGAGAACTGAGGCTCAGAGAGGGTAAGGGACCTGCTCAGGTCACACAGCCGGCAGAGGCTCTGGAGTACACACCGTGCCATGTCACCTAACTCTCTGCCCCTCTGGGAGGCCTGCCGCCCCTCACCTGAGGAACGGGGAGGCTAAAGGAAAGGGGGGAGTAGCTAACAGCCCGCTAGCCCTTTATGATGATCAGTGTAAGTTCACAAACGCCATCTCCCTGTGAGGACAGACACTGTACCCCCCTGAGGTCCAGAGTGGGGAGAAACTCGGCCTCTTCCTCTCACACGCAGATAAAACCATCAGCAGACTGCGTCAAACTGCCTTCAAGTCAAGCTGACTGCAAGCACTTCTCACATCCCCACTGGTTCCCCAGCCGAGCTACCGCCGGCAAGTCTTTCCACCGAAATAGCTTTACAAGGGGTCTCCCTGGTCCACCTTCAACCCGCTAGCGTCTGTTCACGGTCGGGCGGCCAGCCGGGCAGCGACACCCGTTCCAAGTGCAAATCAGAGCACATTGGTCCCTGCTCCAAGCCCCTGCCGCCTCCCAGCTCAGGGGGTGGGGAAGCCACCGCCCTCCTGAGCTCAGCGCCCTCTCTCCCCACTGCAGCTCTGTGCAGATCAACCCTGCAGCTCTTCTGACAGCCAAGCTCATTCCCACCCTCCAGCTTGGGCCTGGACTGCTCTTTCTCCAGACACCTCCGCTCAGAAGAGCTGCCCCACCCGCATTCCTGTCCTCCCACTCTCAGGCCCTCACCCTGCTTCGCTTGGATTCGTGTCTTCATATCCTCTGCTATCTGGCAGCTTATTTGGATAATATATAAAAATGTATACCTTCTTATAGGTACAGCCTATCTGCCTCCCTGGACTGTGGGCTCCTGAGGACAGGGTCTTTTTCTGTTCCATTTCCTGCCCTATAGCCGGTATCTAAAACACCTAGTAGGTGCTCAGTGCAAACTCGCTGAAACAATGAACGACGGAACAGAGGTAAGAACTCACTGCAGTCTGCAAACCTGGCAACAGGCAGATTTTTTTTTCCAGGTTACATGACTTTGACCTAGGAGATCACCGCCCAGGACTGAACCCTGCTCGGCAGAGGGCAGCCAGGCCAGGATCCCCAGAACATCACCCCCTGGAGCCAGCGCTGCAGGAGGGAGCCGGACGCGTAGCCAGGCGGGCTCACTGCACGTGGCCAGACAGCAGCCGGAGGAAGGGAACCATTACACACACCAGCCGCATCAAAGGGCTCCCAGAACCAGCAAGCACAACCTTCCCTGGGCGCTCCAGCGAAGAGGCGGCCCGATTCCGATTTCAGGATGTCAGCAGACAACAGAGGGGCAGTGGAGTCAGGCTCGCCATCCCTACCCACTCCAGCAGCCCCACACCTGATGCTTCCCAAAGAGCCCTTGAAGGGAGAATTCCAGTCCTTTCGCTACGAGGCTGTCTGAGTCTGGAGCTCCGCGTCTCAGCCACCGACTGGAAATGCCCACAGCCAAAAGTGGTCTGCTGAGGCCCCAGGGATATGGAGCCCAGAAGAGGGGAGGGGGCATACCTGAGTCCCGGCGCCCATTCCCGGAGGCCACACAGAAGCCGAAAGAGCCCTCCGGGGAGCGTTGTAGCTGCAGCTGGGTTGTGCCATCTGGGAACACCTCCACCACGCGGCCCACCGTGCGTGCCTGGCTGGGGGCGCTCACGTCCTCCACACTGAGGGCACGTCGGGGTGAGGCCTTGGTTGGTCTGCCAGGGGACCGGAGACAGAGTGAGTGCAAAGAGGGCTGGGCACCGGGACCCAATCACTCCCTGCCTTAAAGATGACGGATGCCTCTTGACTGGCTCCAACCAGCAAAAACAACATGCTAGGAACAAGACTGGAGGGTTGTCACAGCGGTCTGAGGCTCCACAAAGCCTGGTGCAGGACCAGAAGCCCCCTGCTACCCACCCCCCCAACACAGAAACACAATTTTAAATCTTTGTGGGTGCAGAGACCGCTCTGAGAATCTAACCAAAGCTATGATATTATATAACATTTCCAGGAGTGAACAGGCCACTTGAGGTGCCTCCATGGAGCCCCAGATAAGAGCAGCTAGCCTAGAGGGTCTCGTCAGGGGGTGGGAGTTCTCTAGACAGGGTCACAGGTCAAGTGCCTCTTTGGGGGCCCCATCTCTGGATCTCTAATCAGATCTTCAGCTGGGCTAAGGAAGCTCTCTGAACATCCCGATTTTAGGATGTCATCAGACAGCAGAAGGATGGAAGAATCAAACCTTCCAACTCTACCCATTCCACCAACTCCACACCTTCTCAGAGCTCAGGTGCACGGGGCAAGGCACTGAGATGTGGGCTCCAAGACTCCTGTGGCACCTGAGGCAGGACAGAGTTAGGCTTACAGCTCCACCGCCCATGCTGAGTTTACCCCCCACACCACTTGCCAACTCTTACCGGCCAACTGCACTGTGGTCTCCCGGCTCCCCTACCATGTAGAGGCTGGACCGGTCCCCCTTGCCACTCAGCAGAGAATGGAGGTTCTGAAAGGAGGCAGCTTTCCGACGTTGGTGAGATGGTGACACCTGGTGGTGAGGGTTCAATATTGCAGGTGAGAAAAGCCAAGGCGTCTGGGGGTTGAGACCTGACCCTAACCATGAGCCTGAGGGCTGTTTTTTTTTTTTTTTAAGATTTTATTTATTTATTTGACAGAGAGAGAGAGCACAAGTAGGCAGAGAGGCAGACAGTGGGAGAAGCAGGCTCCCCGCAGAGCAGAAAGCCCGACGTGGGGCTCCATCCCAGGACCTTGGGACCATGCCAGGGCTGAAGGCAGACACTCAACCGACTGAGCCACCCAGGTGCCCCAAGCCTGAGGGATTTTTAAGAAAGTAATGATACAAGCTTTTGTCACTACTTCAAAGTGCCCATCAGGAATCACCATAATTTACTCAAGTAGACAGTCCTATAGAGGTGATCTGAAGGTTTGTTTTTGGCTAAAGTAACTTAGCACTAGAATACTAATAATTTCATTGATTAAGAAAATCTAATGTTCTCATTAAGAAAAAAGTGAAAGCAAATTAATTACAGAGTAATAAATACGATTTTAGAGTTAAAATATTAAAACTTCGTGATTCTTTAGTATCCCTTTTATGATTGTTTATATTAAAATTTTTTATCTGAGGACTTCTAGGAAAGATGGCTGAGTACAACAATCCCAAGCTCACTTCATCCCATGGATACAATTAGATAACATGCATATCAGTGTAAATAAGCCATAAAACAATCCAAAGACTGGCAGAACAGACTCTTTACAGCTGAATGTAGAGAAGAGTCCACCTTGAAGAGGGTAGGAGGGGTGGAGATTCGCTAGGGAGCTAAATGAATCTGCAGGACCATCAGAGGGAGGGAGGGACACTGGGTGCAGAGAGAGGTGGAGAGGAGAGGACCAGACCCTCACACCAGGCATACCAGGCATGAGGAACCTGCACAGGGAAGATGAATCCTCATAACATTTGGCTTTGAAAACCAGAGAGGCCTAATTTCAGGAGTTCCTAAAATCAGTGGCGCTTAACAATGGAACTTTAAAAATCAGTGGGCTTGGCTCTGGGAGACCTGGGAAGATGATAAGAAACTGAGTCCCTGCCCTTAAAGAGACTGCACAGCAAAGAGTCCCACTGAGATATAGCATAGAGAAGCAGCAGTTTGAAAAACACCTGGAGTATATGGGAGGGAGATTTTTTACTAATCTCAGAGTCTGTGCTGGAAGGGCAGGGATCTTTGGGAGACTTCTCTAGGAACAAAGGAGCAGGCAGGCACCATTTCCCTCCCCTGCCCCCCAGCCTAGACACATGGACAGCTGGGAGAACCAGCACAGCACCAACACTCTCCACCTAACTTGCTAACAGCGTGGCATATCCCCTCGTTCTCTTGTGCACATGCCCCCTCCAATATGCCCTTGGCCAGAGCCCATTCAAAGTGGTGCCGTAAGTCTGGCAGGGTGCAAAGCAGCCACGACAGTGACTCCTGCCCTGGGGAGAGGGGAAGATAACCATATATACCAGCCTGAGACTGTGGCCCCAGTAGTCCCACCAACAAAAGCTTCTCACGGGGCAACACAGAGAAAGCGCCCTGTAGTTCAATACTATTGCGTCTCTGGCAAATGCCTGGTCTGACTCATCAACTCAAGTCTAAGGCAGCCCAACAGTGGCCCACTAACACTGCAGGGACCAAACACTGCCCACAACAGGCAAAGAGAGCCACTGCAGACAACTGGACTGAAGGCAAAAGCAGCTCAGCCACAAGAGCAGGGCACACGCAACACACAGAGGAGACCCCCCTGAAGCACCAGGTTCTGATGAACAGGGGACACAGCACTGCAGGGCACTACAGGACCTCTTGTTCATAAGGCCACCACTTTCAAGAGCAGGAGACATAGCTGACTTTCCTAACACAAAGAAACAGACACAAAGTTAGTCAAAATGAGGAGACAGAGAAATAAGTCTCAAATGAAAGAACAGGACAAAATCACAGCAAGAGAGCTAAATGAAACAGAGATAAGTAATATGCCTGATAGAGAATTTAAAGTAATGGTCAGGGATGTCTGGGTGGCTCAGATGGTTAAGTGTCTGACTCTTGATTTCAGCTCAGGTCATGATCTCCAGGTTGTGAAATTGAGCCCCGCATCAGGCTTCACACTGGGCATGGAGCCTGCTTATAATTCTCTCTCTCCCTCTCCCTCTGTCTCTCCTGTCCCCTTTCTCTCTCCCTCTCCAATAATAATAATAATAATAATAGTAATAAATAAAGTAATGGTCATAAAGATAGTCACTGGACTTGAGAAAAGAGTGGAGGACCTGAGTGAGACCCTTACCAAAGAGATAGAAAACATAAAAAAGAACTACTCAGAGATAAAGAATTCAATAACTGAAATTAAAAATACACTAGATGGAATAAATAGTAGACTAGAGGAATCAGAAGAATGGGTCTGTGAGCTGGAGGATAGAGTAATGGACAGCAATCAAGCTGAACAGCAGAGAGAAAAATAATAATAAAAAATGAAAATAGACTTAGGGAACTCAGTGACACCATCAAGCATAATATAATTCTCATTATAGGGATCCCTGATGGAGAAGAGAGAGAAAAGGAGGTAGAAAACTTTCCGAATCTGGGGAAAGAAACAAAGATTCAGAGCCAGGAGGCACAGAGAACCCACAACAAAATCAACCCAAAGAAGTCCACACTAAGATACATAGTAACTAAAAAGGTAAAAAGTAGTGATAAAGAGAATTTTAAAAGCAGCAAGAGAAAACGGTTACATACAAGGGAAACCCCCCTAAGGCTATCAGCTGATTTTTCAGCAGAAACTTTGCAGACCAGAAGAGAGGGGCATGATACATTCAAAGTGCTGAAAGGAAAAAACCTGCAGCCAAGAGTACTCTATCCAGCAAGGCTATCATTCAGAATAAAAGGTGAGATAAAGAGTTTCCCAGACAAAAGTTAGAGGAATTCGTGACCACTAAGCCAGCCCTACAAAAAATGTTGAAGGGAACTTTTTGAGTGGAAAGGAAAGGCCTTAAGTAGGAGTAAGAAAAGTAGGAAGCCCAGAGGCAGTAAAATTAAGTATATCTATAAAAATGAGTCAAGGGATTCACAAAGTAAAAAGATGTAAAGTAGGACACCATATACTTAAAATGTGGAGTAGGGAGGAGAGGAGTAAAGAATGGGTTCAAACTGAAGTGACCATCAACTTAATACAGACTGCTATATGCAGAAGATGTTATTTATAAACCTAACAGTAACCACAAATCAAGAGCCAGTAATAGATATGCAAAAAACAAAGAGAAAGGAATCCAAGTATATCACTAAAGAAAGCCAGCAAACCACGAGAGAAAAGAGCAAGAGAAGAAAGGAACAGAAAAGAACTACAAAAACAACCATAAAACAAGTTAACAAAATGGCAAGAAGTACATGTGTATCAATAATTACTCTGAATGTAAATGGACTAAATGCTCCAAACGAAAGACACAGGTTGGTGGAATGGAGAAAAAAGCAAGACCTGCTGCCAACAAGAGACTCATTTCAGACCTAAGGACACATGCAGGTTGAAAGTGAGGGTATGGAGAAACATTTATCGTGCAAAAAGATGTGAAAAGAAAGCCGGGGGAGCAATACTTATATTGGACAAAATATACTTTTTTTTTTTTTAAGATTTTATTTATTTGACACAGAGAGAGAGATAGAGAGCATAAGCAGGGGGAGCGGCAGGCAGAGGGAGAAGGAGAAGCAGATTCTCCACTGAGCAAGGAGCCCAATACAGGGCTGGATCCCAGGACCCTGGGATCGTGACCTGAGCCGAAGGCAGCTGCTTAACCAACCGAGCCACCCAGGCACCCCTGGACAAAATATACTTTAAAACAAAGACTGTAACAAGAGACAAAGAAGGACACTATATATAATCATTAAGGGGACAATCCAATAAGAAGATATAGCAATTGTAAATATTTATGCACCCAACATGGGAGCACCCACATTCTTAAAGCAGTTAATAACAAACATAAAGGAAGTAATCACTAGTAATACAATAATAGGAGGGGACTTTAACACCCCACTAACATCGATGGACAGGTCATCCAAACAGGAAATCGACAAAGAAACAGTGGCTTTGAATGACACACTGGACCAGATGGATCTAACAGATATATTCAGAACATCCCACCCTAAAACAGCAGAATATACATTCTTTTCAAGTGCACATGGAACATTATCCAGAAGAGATCACATATGAGGTCACAAACCAAGTCTCAACAAATTCAAAAAGACTGAAGTCATACCATGTATCTTTTCTGACCACAATGCTGTGAAACTAGAAATCAATCACAAGAAAAAGTCTGGAAAGAGCACAAATACATGAGGTTAAATAACGTGCTACTAAACAATGAATGGGTCAACCAAGAAATCAAAGAGGAGGGGCACCTGGGTGGCTCAGTCAGTGAAGCGACCAACTCTTGATTTCAGCTCAGGTCATGATCTCAGGGTCCTGGGATTGAAGCCCACATAGGCTCTGTGATCAGTGAGACGTCTATTTGAGATTCTCTCTCTCCCTCTCCCTCTGCCCCTCTCGCCTGTCTCTCTCTCTAAAATAAACAATCTTAAAAAAAAAAAAAAAAAGGAAAGAAATCAGGGACACCTGGGTAGCTCAGTTGGTTAAGCATCTGCCTTTGGCTCAGGTCATGATCCCAGAGTCTTGGGATTGAGTCCCGCATTGGGCTCCCTGCTCAGAAGGGAGCCTGCTTCTCCCTCTGCCTGCCGCTCCCCCTGCTTGTGCTCTTTCTCTCTCTCTGACAAATAAATAGGTAAAATCTTAAAAAAAAAAAAAAAAACTTTTAAAAAATTTTAAAAAAAGAAATCAAAGAGGAAATTGAAAAATACATGGAGACAAATGAAAATGAAAACACAATGGTCCAAAATCTTTGGGATGCAGCAAAAGCTGTTCTAAGGGAGAAATTTATAGCAAGACAGGCCTACCTCAAGAAGCCAGAAAAATCTCAAATAAACGACCTAACCTTGTATCTACAGGAGCTAGAAAAAAGAACAAACAAAACCCAAAACCAGTAGAAGGAAGGAAATAATTAATATTAGAGCAGAAATAAATGAAGTAGAAACTAAAAAACCAATAAAACAGATCAATGAAACCAGGAGCTGGTTCTTTGAGAAGATCAACAAAACCAATAAACCTTTAAGCCAGACTCACCAAGAAAAAAAGGGGGGGGGGATTCAAATAAAATCAGAAATGAAAGAGGAGAAATAACTGACCCCACAGAAATACAAAGGATTATAAGAGAATAGTATGGAAAATTATATGACAACAAACTGGACAACCTAGAAGAAATAGATAAATTCCTAAAACATATAACCTTCCAAAACGGAATCAGGGAGAAATAGAAAACTTGAACAGACTGATTACCAGCAATTAAATTGAATCAGTAACCAAAGATTCCCAATAAAAGTCCAGACCAGACAGCTTTACAGGTGAATCCTACCAAACATTTAAAGAAGAATTAATGCCTATTCTTCTCAAACTAATGCAAAAAATAGAAGAGGAAAAATAGAATTACCCAGCAATTCCACTGCTAGGTATTTACCCAGAGGAAATGAAAACACTAATTCAAAAAGAAACACACACCCCTATGTTCACTGTAGCATTATTTACAATAGCCAAATTATGGAAGCAGTCCCCGTGTCCATCGACAGACGAACGGATAAAGAAGATGTGACATATACACAACAGAATATTACTCAGCTATAAAAAAGAATGAAATCTTGTTATTTGCAACAACATCGATGGATCTAGAGAGTATAATACTAAGTCAAATCAATCAGAGAAAGACAAATACCATATCATTTCATTCACATGTGGAATTTAAGAAACCAAACAAATGGACAAAAAGACAAACCAAAAAACAGACTCTACATTATAGAGAACAAACTGATAGTTTCCAGAGGGAAGGGGGTGGGGGGATGGATGAAGTAGGTGAAGGGGATTAAGAGCACACTTATCTTGATGAGCACTGAGTAATGTATAGAATTGTTGAATTACTATATTGTGCACCTGAAACTAATATAACTCTGTATGTTAACTATACTGGAATTTAAAAGAATTATCTCAGTATGCACCTTAAAACATTGTGCATAAAAAGGTAGACAAGACAAAAATCCCTTAAGGAGTTCACCCACCACTGGGGGTGGGGTTGAGCACAGATGAGTTAACAGCCCTAAATACTTGCTGTAAGTGCCAGGCTAAACGATGGACGTGCAGGGAAGCAGAGAAACACTCCGGTTTAGGAGGTCTGGGGACACTGCAGAAAATGACACCTGAGTGAGGCTTGAAGCATGAACTTTCCAGGTGAAGACCAGTAAGGGTGCTCCAGGTAGAAGAAACAGCAGGTGCAAGGACATGGAGAGATGACAGAAAGCATATGTTCCGGAACAGGGTTTGGGTGGTTAGGCTGCAGACAGGAGATGGGCTGGAGCCAGGGGACAGACCTGGAAGGACCTTATATGGCCTGCTGAGGAGCCACTGGAATGATGTTAATCAGAAGAGAGACAAGAATAGATCTGTGTTCTAGAAACTGACCCAGTGAGGGGGCTATTGTGAGGGTGGGGGCGGTGGAGAAGGAGACAGGCTTTTAAACAAACATGGCACACATTATTTACCACATTTGGAATCCATGCTCTCAAGAAGAAAGGTACATTATCTGGGCGCCTGGGGGGCTCAGTCGGGTAAGCGTCTGCCTTCGGCTCAGGTCATGATCCCAGGATCCTGGGATCGAGCCCCCATATTGGGCTCCCTGCTCAGCGGGGAGCCTGCTTCTCCCGCTCTCTCTGCCCCTCTCACCCCTGCTTGTGCACTCTCTTTCTCTCTCTCAAATAAATAAATAAAATATAAAAAAAAAAAAGAAGAAGAAATAAGGTATATTATCAAGAGGTTTAGAGGGGGCCCTAACCTCGTGTCCAAGTTCAGGAAGGCTTCCTGGGAGAGGTCATGCTTACCTCAGACCTGAAAGACCAGGGGGCGTTCCCCAGGGAGAAGAGAGAGAGGAGAGCGTTCCAGATGCGGGGTCAAATGTCAAAAAGCCACAGCCGCCCGGGGACGCGGGAGCCCAGTGTGGTCGGCTGTGGGAACAGGGCCCACGCAGGAGGGCAAAATGAAAAGGAAACCGGGGCGGCCCTTGCCCACACGTGGCGGCGGGAGAGTCTAAGGCAAGGGGAGCCGGTCTAAAGGAGGGAGCCCCCCATCCGAGGTGTCACGTTCCGGGGGAGACAGATTCTCATTGCATCGTCTTTCGTCAGTCCTTGAGCCGTTCTCTCTGCCGCTCCGTCCTCCCCGCACGTGGTCCCACCCTTGGTTGACCAGCTTGCTCTCTCTCTTTGCCCACTCGGCTTGCGTCGCCAACGGTCTCTATGCCACGCTAGCGGCGTCCTTGCCCTTGGGGGGCTTACAGAGCTCGGAGTTCTGACGGTGACCCCGCCGGACGCCCGGCTCCGACACCCAGGGCCCAAACCTCACTTCCGGGGAAAGGTGACTTCCCGGAGCACAGCATCGCCCTCGGCTTTTCTCCCCAGCTTATGATCACTTGACTTCTGTTTCCTTGCCTTCCATTCATGCATCCAGCAAATAGGTATTGAGCACCGACTGCATACAAGGTACCGCTCCTGGTACAGGACGACCACTGGCCATCTTCACTCGGCCGGCCCTCTCTCCCCTACTTCAGCCTGACCAGTGGAAGCCTCCGTTGGCCCCAACCACATCACTGCTTTGTTCTGCCCAGGGGCAGGGGGCAGGGAACAAAAGAACAAACTGGAGCCCTGCACACACCTGGGACAGAGCAGGGTTTTCAGAAACCTAGTTGAGAGCGCACCGTGGGTTTGCTGTTGGTTTATGAGCTGGCACACGGGGAGGGAGATGGCCCGCTAGCTGCCCTGCATTCATTCGCTCCCTCCCTCACTCATTTGTTCATTCGCTGTGTCTTAAATATGTATTATATACTAGCCATTGTACTCAGTACGGGTATCCCCCACTTTTCAAAAGTTTGCCTTTGTGAAAGACCTGTTTTCACTAACCGGAAGAAATTTGGAGGATTTTCACTTTTAGGAAAAAAGGTGAAAAGCAAAACTAGCATTCAGCATTAGTTTTGCCGTCACAGAGCAGCGGACCCCGGGCAGTGAGCATGGCCCCACCAAGCTCCTTCCCCAGGAAGACGCTCAGCATTTTCACATCAAGCCACTACAGCTTTGAACTGCATCTGTGAGCGTCCGTGCTCTATCTCGATTTATGTGTGCATCTGTTAGCAAGAGGTGTCCTGGGGGATCAGAAAAGCCCGAGAGAAGAGCCCAAAATAGGGGGTCTGGGAGTGTTCAAAAAATTTCCCATATTAGCTAATGGTGACTGCTTCTTCAGTTTATGCCATTTTGGCTGATGGAAGTTTTCGTAGAAACTCTCTAATTTGGACAGCAGGGGAAACTGTATTGGGAATATAAAGATCAAGGGGTGTTCCCTCAAAGAATTCACACTCCAGTGAGGGCAGGCAGACAAAAATCCATTAAAATACTATGTGGCAAGTTCCCCAAAGGAGGGAAGCACAGGACAGGATGGGAACACAGAGCAGAGGCCCCCCAGCTCAGCCCAAGAAAGGACCAGAAACGGCTCCATGGAGGAGGCAATTCCTGAAAAGTTGAAGGATGAGCAGATGTTAGCAGGGAGAGAAGGTGCGAGAAACATTTCAGGTGAATGTTCAAAGTCAGACAGTGTGTGGCCTGATGACAGAACAGCAAGGTCAAGGATAACGGATAGGGTGTTGGAAGGAGAGTGATGAGAGATGAAGGCAGATCACAGAAGCCTCTGGCCACGTCAGGTGATCTGAACTTTTACCCTGCGGGTGATAAGGGGCCAACGGGGGATGTTCAGCAAGGGGGTAGATAACCAGATCTGCGTATCAGAAGGACCTCTGTGGAAGCCAGGTGGAGAAAGACACGGCAGGGATGCCAGTCAGGAGGCTGCCGCGTTAGTCTGGGTGTGAAGTGCTAGACTAACAGAGTCACTGTGGCCATGCAGAAGGTTCCAGAATGATCAGGCAGTAGCCTCTAGGACTTGGCAGAGGTGGCAGAGTTGAGGGAGAGACAGAAGGAGGAGGAGGAGCTTAGGAAGAGCCCATGCTGGGGTAGCTGGGTGGAAGAAGAGAACTGTGGGGTGCTGCCTACCCCTGTGGGGAGCCCGGTCTCGTGGATCAACTGCGGGGAGACCAGTAGCTTCCCTTTCCCCACCTGGGCTCCTCAGGTGGCATCCTCAGCGCTTCCCATCTCCTGTCACCTTCCATTCCAGTGGCACCGGTGCCACTCACCCCTTGGCCCGGGGCCCTTCAGACTCACCAGTTGCAGGGACTGTACCGACGGGGCTTTCTTCACTCTGGGGGTGCTGGCGTGTGACACCGGGCCAGGCGCAGGGGACTGAAGCTGCTCCACGCTGTAGCTGCGGGCCTTGCCCAGCTTGGGCCTGGCGCTGTGGCCCAGCGCCAGCAAGAGCTTTTTCAGCCCCAGGGTGGAGGCCAGGCTGCTGCTTTTCTTGCTCCTGTCAGAAGGGGCAGTGGAGGGTGGGCCAGGTCCTGCGCCGACCCCCGGGAATGCCCTGAAATGCAAGGGGGTACATGAGCGGGCAGGAGACGGCTGGGGGGCAGGGGCCTGGGCGGACTGCTCCTCAGGGCCCTGGGGGCCCCAGGAGAGCCAGCACCCATTCCTTGTGGGGGACGTGACGGCCGGCTACAGAAAGGCTGAGAGGACATCTGCAGGATGCTCTGCTTGGGCAGCTTTTCGGGAGACGCGCTCAGACGAGACCCTGGGCCTCACACCCAACTGTGGGCTCACCCACCCATTCGTTCCATTCATTCATTCAGGATTTCTTCCGGGCCTCTGTGCCTTCTAGAAACAACAGGGGTCCATGGTACACAAGAAAGACAAGGTCCTTACTCTCAGACTAGTAAACAAAGGAGAAAAACCAACAGCAAGTATTGAGAAATGTCAAGCAGAGGGAGAGGGAGACCAGCTCCCTCCGAGAAGATGGCACCCAGGCTGGGAGCTGAATGGTAAGGAGGAGCCATCCTGCGAGGCCAGAGGTGAGAACCCCAGGCAGAGGTAGCAGTGGGGCCACAGCTCCAGGGCAGGAAGAGGTTCCGTGTGTTCCAGAGCACAAGGGGGCCCGGCCACCAGCCCTGGGACAGAGCCAGCCAGGTGGGCAGAGAGGCCAGGCAGGTGGGCCGGATTCCACGGAGCACAGAAGCCAAGGTAAGGGGCTCGGATTCTATCCCAAGTGGGAGAAGAAAGCCATTGGGGGTTTTCAGCAGGAGACATGACACTATTTAATGGCATTTTCAAGAATGTACCTTCGGTCGCTGTGCCGAGAAGGAAGTGTAGGAGCGAGAGTGAAGGCAGAGAGCCGCCGGGGCTGTTGGGGTTGTCAGAAAGATGTCATGCAGCTCAGACCAGGAGAAAGGCGAGAGAGGGGGGTGCAGCAGCTGGAGGGGACATGCCAGGGGGTCAGAGAGGCCGGAAGGAAGAAAGTGGGCGTGAGCACTGTGTGGATGGTGGATGGTGCTGGGAAGAGGACCTGGGGAAGCCGTTGGGTCAGGGGCCTCTCAGCCACCCTAGTGGAGAAGTCAGGGGAAACAGGGTGTATGGGTCTGGGGTTCTGTGGAGCACACAGCACCAGAGATGGAGATTTGGCTCCCGGTGTCACCAGGAGTGGGGTGTGGTGCAGGAAAGAACGTCGTGGCCACAGCCCTGGCTCACCAAGGCTTTGGGGACTCGGCGAAGACTCAGACCCTCGGCGCGGAAGGAGAGAATGAATGGAAAGGTGAATGCCAGGCTTGTTTCCTCAGCGTCTGCTCGTTCCCAAGCCCTGAGTCAGAAACAAGCACTCTCAGGCAGCCCCATCCTGGGAGCGCCCTGAGGGTCGGGACTGTCTGGCCAGCTGTGCCCGGAACAGCACCTGGAGCCTGAGGCTTGGGGAATGAGCCAGCATGCGCATCACACGAAAAGTGGCTGGGAAAGGAGTATTAAGGTGCCATGCCCGGAATAGGTCTAGGAACCCTCTAAGGGTTTGGGAGTAGTGAGGCTAGTCATGCCAGGGAGGGGGGCTCTTTCTCCGCCCAGCCTCCCAGCCCCCCACCTCTGGCAGTCAGGGCTCTTGCCCTCATCACTCACCGGGATGGCACCTGCCCTCCGGAACTCAACTCTGGCCTCTGCAGGCCTCCCTCTGGTTCCTGGCTGGACTCCGACTCCTCTAAGGCCAGGGAGAGGGTGATGCTCACGGAGCTGACTGCGCCAACAGCTGCTGGGCCAAGAAAGCCCTGGACTCCTCCTGCAACAGCCACAGCCCTCCCGTGTCACTGAGCCATCCCCGCAGGTCATGGTCAGGGGAGGGGACATGCCCAACAACGGAGGCAGGAGAACCAGAGGAAGCTGGAGAGAGGCGGGAGCCCCAGGAGAGCAGTGGAGGCAGTGATGAGACTCCCACACAGCAGGACGGGAATGAGGGGTCTTGTTTACTGCTGTAACCCACCACCCCCAGCACCGCAACTGGTACACAGTCGGTGATTAATAAATGTCTGTACGATGAAGGGGCTGCTGGTGATAAGTCATGTGCCTCCTATAACAAGAGACATAGTTGGGAAAGGGAACTTTTGCATTCCTGGGATGCAAACCACAGTCTCGTTGGTTGTGATGTCTAAGCGTTAATGACAGGCACCATTTCGGGAGCACGTATGCGGTGCTCGGCAAGGAATTAAACCCTCTACAGAGATGACGTCGTGGGTTCCTAGGAGATAGGCTCTCCTATTTCCCCAGGTTACAGAGGAGGAACCTGGAGCACAGAGGGCTGACATGGGGTGGCCAGGACCTCCTGGCTAATGAGAGGAGGAGTCTGAGGAGGTGAAGGCCAGGCTGCCCAGAAAGGCCAGCAGCTGGTAGAATAGAAGCTCCTCAGGAAGTGGCTAGGGGCAGCCAGCGGCCGGCCTAGAGCCCACCCCACGGAAGAAACCACACCTTAGAACCGGGCAGGCAGCAGGCAGCTCAGGGTAGTGCCTGCTTTCTTAAGGCTCCTGTCAGCAAGGGAGGGAGAGGGGAAATGTCTGTGTCCCCGTGTGGAGCAGAGGGGGCGGCCAACACACCGGGGGAGGGTGCTTGGCATCCACATCTTCAGGAAGGTCAGCCTGGTCTACCAGCTCTCTGCCCTCCTCCACTGTGTTTCCAAGCCCTGGATCTCTCCCAAGCCACCCTAACCCCAGCACTGTCACAGTCGTGGACACACTAAGGCAAGGCTATGGGGGGCAGGCCTGTTATCTCTGCCTAAGAGTGAACGGCTGAGTTGCTCACCCCAGATCACAGCACCGGGAATCAGAGCCTATGACCGCTGATGCCCGGGATCGGCCCACAATATAAGGATCTCTTCCAACGGCGGAGGTGATGCCCTACACCCTTTTGCAGCCCTTCCTGCTGAAACCTAGGAGCCTGCCCAAGAGGGCTGGGGGTCTGGGAGGGCTCTGCCTGCCGGTCACCGTGTTCTCCAGATAGCATGTCTGCCTGGCCACAGAAGGTCTCAAGGGCAGGACTCCCGCTGAATTCATTCACTTAGGCATTCCCCACAGTGCCTGGTATCATGCCTGGCATGTAACAGGTGCTCAATCAGTGTTGAACGAATGAATTAGGGAATGAATGAAATGAAGATGTTGAAGGAAAGGGTCTCAACCATGTGATTATAGGCACTGACTGCTCTAAGCAAATTGTAAATCTACAGCTGTGGCCTCCTTCCTGCTCTGTTGGTAGTGAAACTCCCTTAAAGTCCAGGCCTCCAGCAGCCAGAGTATGGTGCTTCTGTACACACCTCAGGGTCCCCCGCAGTCAGAGGGCATCCCCCCCTGCCTCCCTGCCTTCTGCCTCCCCTCGCAGGAGGTGGCTAATCTGTATCCAGGCTGACGTTGAGTCTTACACCCAACCCACAGACCCCATAGCTTCCAGAACACCTGCCGCTGCTCTGAAGGGCCCCAAGAGGCTGCCGGGAGTGCGCACAGCTATGTCATCGATTCAGATCAAAGGTAAGGAAGGACTCGGAGCGCCTGGCCTGGGGTCTCTGCTTACCGTGGCCGCGGTTCTCCGGGGGCAGCTCCTGGCTGCAGGGGCCATCCTCCACCTTGGGCTCGAGGCCGGCCCCTCCCCAGGGCTCCTGCAGCGACAGAGGCAGGCTATTGCTGCAGTTATTGGTGGACAGGGCCAGCTGGGGATGCCTGCCTGCAGGGCCGTGGGGCTGGGTCTGGGCTGGGGAGAGCTCACAGGTCCTGGGAACTACACTTCTTGAAGGAGGCGGAGGTGGGTCCACAGGCTCTCCCTGCTCACCCACCCTGCGGGGTGCAGCCAGGGCTGCCTTCCTGCGAGACACAGGTGAGGTGGTTTTCCTTGAAGATGGAGGGGTTGGCACCCAGCCTTCGGGGGAGAGGGAAGAGGTCAGCTGCTGGGCCTGGTGCAGGGCAGAGGGCTCTGCGTGACTCTGTTGCAGGGAGGAAGCAGAGACAGTCTCCAGAGACTCACGGCTTCCTCCATCCTGGGCCTGTCTGCCTGGCGCCGAGGACCCCAGCTTCATGGAAGAGGCCAGGGGATAGGCTGTCCTGCTCAGAGCCCGGGAATCCACCGGGTGGACCCAGTGATTTCCCAGCCCTGGGCCAGGCTGCCACTGGGAGCCCAGGGAAGCCCTTTTACATTCCAGGACGGGAGGCTTAGCGAAAGCCTCTTCTCTGGGAACCAGAGTCCCCTCAAGCAGGTGTCCCCTGCCTTCTTTCACCTCGGCTGCACCCTCCACGTGGTCAACCCCCAGCAGGTAGTGCGGGGCCTGAGGGCTCCGGGGCAGCTCCGATTCGGCCTTCCGGAACCACCTGGGGCCTCCTCGAGGCCTGGAGCCCCGTGGACGGGGGCTGTTGCCTCGGGCGGGGCCCCGAGCCCTGCTGGGCTGCGAGGTCCCAGCCTCCTCACTGTCGGTCCTGCAGCTGTCCGAGGTGTCCGTGCTGTCCAGCGCGGAGTCCGCCTCCTCGGGGCACGCCGAGTCTCCGATGTGCGTTTCCCGGATCCATTCCGTGTGGCACCCCGGCTCGGCAGGGAGAAGCCCGAAGGGAGGGCTCGGGCCCCGAGAGCTGAGGGGCTCCGCCGGCACCCCGCAGGCAGCTTCGCGCTCCGGGAGGGCCCTGGCGTCCGGGCCGGCCTTCCCCGGGGCGGGGCGTCGGTCGTGGATGCAGCTGCCGCACGCTGGGCACTTCCTGGCGCTGCCCCGCGCGGGCGGCGGCGCCGGGCCGCCCCTCCGCTCCGGCCGGCCCAGCAGGCGGTAGAGCGGCCCTTGGCCGGCGTCGGTGCGCGCGAAGCCCGCGTTGATGTAGTGGGCCAGCTCGGGCTTGGAGCGCAGCGGGCCCTGAGCCGCCGTCGGCAGCGCGCAGCTCCGCCCCTGGCGCTGGCGCTGCTGCAGCCGCTCCAGGTAGCGGGACTCGGCGTCGCGGGCCGACTCGTCCTCGAAGCGCACGCGGGATGGGGAGGCGCCCCGCTTGGGCCACTGCCCGCTGCTGGACTCCCCGCTGGACGAGTCACTCGTGTTCCCGTTCTGCGGGGTGTCTCTGCTGGCAAAGGGCATCCTCGAGTCCGGGGCTGGGCTTCTCCGGCCGTCTCTGACGGGGAGACAGGGGGAGACAGGTCACAGACAGAAGATGGGGAGGAGGGTACCATGGGGTACAGCTCCGTGATGACTACAACTCCAAAGTTACCCGACAGCAGGTTCCTGGGGAGTCAGGCAGCAAACCCGAGTAGCTTCCAAGCCCATCTTGATCCTGAAACCCAGCTCTAAACAAAATCAGTAGGAGCTTCCTATTTTGTGTTTCCTTCTGTTGCCTGATTCAAGATGAAACATTATGTTGAACAGAGGATGTACCGATGGATAAAAGCAAAATCCTCATAGTGGGGTGTGTGTGTGTGTGTATGTGTATGTGTAAGGGTGCGCGCACTTAAGAGGAAGTGAGCCTGGCATTCATGGGCATCTGGTAGGGATGAATTGTTCCAATGATGTATTTGCTATGAAGGTTTAATGGGAAGAATGAATTATAAGTCTCTACAGAGACTGTGCGGGACCTGAAGTCAGGGTTTCTAAGCATTCTTGCTCCCAAAAGTGTCCACTCAGGGTTCCTAATCCTCTTGCTCAAACAAAATTTAGACAGAATGCCACCCATGTTTCTCCTTGGACTCTGCATCTTGTCTGTTCCAGCACCCACTTACCTGCCCTCCTCAGCCCCTCACTCGCACTCCGAAGAGCTGTGAGGACAAGGACTGCGCTAGGAAGAGCCGTCCTGTCACCGGCCTTTGCCCTGGGAGACACTGCTGGTGGTCAAGTCCTGCTCGCTCAAGAAAACATCTACATAAATCTCACACCAGGGCCCCCTGGAGCCAGGAACCTGAGTTTCCAGGCATTTCCCATCATAGGCTACCTAAGGAAGGACTGTACGTTCCCTTCCTTTTCCTTGCAGCAGCATCCCCATCAATCTACTGCTCAGTGTTTGGCATTCACACCATTCTTCTCATTTATTGTGCTCACTTCGGCAGCACATATACCATTCTTCTCATTTATCGCTTCTCTATCACTCACACTGGACTCCCGCCTCTTACCCAGCCTCCCTGCCTCCTGTCTGCTGGTCCTCCCGGAGCACAGCCTTGTCACACTGTCCCCCAAGGGGGCACAGGATCCAGCTGACAGTCTTTGTGCTAAAAACACAGGCCTTCCACCTTCGTCACTGTTTTCCTTCCCAGCTCTGCCCCCCACCACCCACTTTATAGGGCCCCCAGGCTTCCTACACCTCATCCACCTCATGCAGCCCTCTTGCCCCATTTCCTGGAGTCTTTTTTCTTAACCTGCTGGCGCGAGCCAAGCTACTCATGCTGTTTGACAAAGTCCAAGTAGGGGGGACGATCCTGAAAACAGGAGACTCCCCAGCTGGTTCCTGCTAGTCTCTTTCATTTTGTTTATGGCAATCTTTATAATTGTGGGAATATTTCTGGGCTGGCTCCTGCTATTCTCTTTCATTTTGTTTATGGCAATCTTTATAATTGTGGGAATATTTCTGGGGTTTCATGATAAAGTGACTACTCACCTTAGTTACGCCTATCTAAGCAATCATAATGAAACTAATTCCACGAAGAATTAGTTTCTATAGAACAAAATAACAAGACGGTCACGCTCTGTCTAGCACCTTTCTCTTTGC
>NW_022589774.1:7759721-7786246 GCF_004348235.1 Phoca vitulina | reverse complement strand
AAAGGAAAAATGAAAGAAGGCTATGGCTGTAATCCAGAAAATGATCTAAGATTTGGAAAAACAAAAATATCCTAACATATAAATAAAGTTCCTCCGAGGCTGTCAGGAGGAGATGCTTGCAACCTGATCCTGTGTCTGTGTCTCCTCATTCGCCGACGCCGTCCTTTCCTACGAGAGACCCACGCCGGCTGGAGCTGGACTCCGGCAACCTGCCTGCATTTGATCCTATCTGTTAAAATGTTACCTGTTGTATAGACATCCCATGTGTGATGGCTAATTTTGTGTGTCAGCTCGACTGGTACCACGGTGCCCAGCTACTTGGTGAAACATTCTTCTGGATGTTTTTGTGAAGACATTTTTTGGGTAAGGTTAACATTTAGATGGGTGGACTTTGAATAAGGCTGATTACCCTCCACGATGTCGTCGACCCCATCCAATCCGTGAAGGCCCTAACAGCGCAAATACAGCTCTTCCCTGAGCAAGAAGGAATTCTGCCAATAGACCGCCTTTAGATTTGAGTTGCTCCTCTTTCCTGAGTCTGAAGCCTGCCAGCCTACCCTGCAGATTTTGGGCTTACCATGCCATGATCACATGAGTCAAGTCCCTAAAATAAATCTCTCTCTCTCTCTCTCCATATATATGTATGCACGTGCACGCACACACACACACACACACACACACACACACACATCCTGTTGGTTCTTCCTCTGAAGAAACCTGACTAATGCACCATGACAATATCTCCTCCTCTGAACACCTGTACCTCTCATATGTCAGCACAGACTCACAGGATGTTAGTGCTGGAAGGCACGGCCATGACCACATGGTCCCTCCTCCTTCCCAGAAAGGAGAGGCCACACAAGCCCAGCTCCTGGGCTGACCGGCACCTGAGCAGCTGCACAGGCAAGCTGTGGATATTTTTTCTCCCTCAGATGGAACCACAAAAATAGAACTAGACACTGATCATGCTGGTGGTCTAGTCCTACCTGGAGACAGGAGCCCGGATTTTGGAGACCTGCGGCTTCTTTCCAATTGCCCAGAAGTGCGCCCATATACGCAAGGATCTATACTGGTATACTTCATGCATTACGTTACTGGTTTTAGTCCTCAAAGTGTCTTCGAAGCCTTCCCTAACCTTACCTTCTCCCTCCCCACCGCCCCCCATCTCCCCAAACAGAGAATTAAACTCTTCTCCGATAGCATACCGTACAGAGCACAGTTTGCTCAGGGGCCTGGACACTCCAGCTTATTATAATGAAATGCATGTTGGTGATTAGTGGGTTTACTAATCCTTTCTCTAACTGGATGCTTCAATGATTCTGGAAGAAGGATGCCAGTGCTTTGAAAAAGGCTGCCCTCATGCGAGTTCCTCCTTCACCCCCTCCTTCACCAAGCTACCCAACTGAAGGACAAATATGGTATACAGTTGAAAGGAAAGGAGCTCAGATAACAGCGGGAAGAAACCATACATGCTTCACAATTACTATTCAAGCATGCCCGCCAGCGGGGAGAGCGGCCTACACAGAGACATAGCATTTACTGGACTGGGCAGGCTGCCCTTCCCAGCTCTACTTTCTGTATAAGTAAAAGGCATTGCCTATCTGGCTCAGGTGAACACGACCTGTGCCCTGGGGGAGTCACTGGCCATCCCTAACCATCCCCTGCCTCTGGGCCTTGAAGCAAAGCCCCTGACTAGCCTCACAGTCCTGATGGATCGGAACGGTCTGGATTGCTGAGGGTGTGGAATATGATGTATAAAGCTAGTCTTTGGAATCAGGGGGCGGTCTGAGAGGTCAGAGTGAAATTCTTTGGGACTGATTCTCTGCAACCCCCACGGGAACCAGCTGTGGCCGACAGCTTAAGGCCCTCCCTCCCCCGTGCCTCGACAGACAGACTACCAGCTCAAACCTTGCACCCCAGGCCTCTGCTCACACAGGCCTGCTGGTCACCTAACTGTGAATGCTGAGCGGGTGGAATCAAGCGACAGCCAAGGTCCTGCCGTGCCATACTAAGGAAGGGTGAACACTTCCTAAGTCATGCAGCTTAAAGTGCCACAGGGCAGGCACAGGGGGGCCTGCCTGGAGGCTGAGGCTAGGTGTTGGCTAAATATTTACCTGCCCTAGGATGCGACGGGCCATGGGGCCCTGCACACCTGCTGCTAATCCTGACTCCAGTATTTTCTGTTAATGAGCACTGCTCCAGGAGGAATTTTTTTTTTACAGAACTACTGCTAAGCAAGTGGCTCTGCCTGCTTTGAAACCTGAGCAGAGCCTGTGCTTAAAATGGCTGCTTTGAGGAATACTGCAGGGTCGTCAGTCATCCTGTTTTCTGGAGCTCACATTCACACGGGGCCAGTTTCCCCATTGGGCCCAACAGCCACAGCATCTATGGGCCACGATACTTCCAGGGACCCATGAAAATGTTTTAATTTCTTTTCAAGTCAGAAGAAAACAAACTCTTAAGTCTAAGCAAACATTCTAATATATAATACCTTTAAACCAGCACCGTGGTAAACTATAACTTCTAGCTTTTTTTTATGGAGGACCAGAGAAGGCCAGAGTGCCTCGGAACCCCCGAAGTCATAATGTGGGTCTGCATGCAGAGAGGGGTTTGCGGCAGAGACGTGAAGCTCTTTGCTAGGATCGCCCCCTAGTGAGGATGGTTCAGGGTCTCCCTGCTTGTCTCAACATGGCCAGGGAGGTCCCTGTGATCCCTGAGCTGGTGACAGTTTTCTGTTGGTGCCTGTGAAGGCCCTGGAGCCCCGAGCTCTGGCCCCTGAGGACCCCACCTGCACCCCGTGTCTCTTCTGCAGCTCAGGATCCGAGGGGTCGCTGTCCATGTGGGGTTCCTGGGTCAGCTCTCCAGAGCATTCTTGCCCAGGAAGGGAAGGCTCTGGCCAGAGAAACCGCATCACCTCCCCGCCCCCAGGAACAAGAGGCACCCCAGCGAGCAGAAGCCCCTTCTGGAGGCCCACTTCCTGTAGCAGTGCTGTCCTAACCACACAATCAGTGCAACCCACACACGCTCTGCAGTCTTAACGAAGCCACTACCTGACACGGGACAAGAGCACTCGTGGTGCCCCCCTCCTGGGCTCTGCATCTTGCTGGCATGTTCTGCCCTCCCGGTATTAGGAACACCAACCTCGGTGTGCTTGTCCCCCAAATGGCAAGAGCCTGTGTTTCCAGGAGCTGCTGGATTTCTACATTGGTTTGCTGCCAGAAAATGCAGCTCCGTCTACCTCTTCCCCTCCTAGAAAAGCCTGTCTGTCCGGGCCTGCCCCAGCCACCTCCAGCCAGACTGAGGCTAGAGAAGGCCTCCTGGAGACTGGTCTGCCTGCCCCCACTCTTCCAGCCGTCTCCTACCGAGCTGCTCTTTGGAAGGAGGGATGCCTCTGGGCTGAGGGCAGGGGAGGGTGCGGGGGCCCTGCAACCAGCTCAGGCCTGGGGCCCGTGCGGCATCTCCCTGGGAACTCAGCATGGCTCTCCAGGGTGCTCTGACAAGCATAACCTTTAGAAGCATCTGCAGCAAGCCATCTGGTGTTGATTTTTCAGCTACACCCTCTGAGGATTCACCAGTGCTGCCAAGTCGAAGTAATTCTTTCTGGACACAGCAGCTGCTAAAGTGGGTCACCTTGCATTTCTATAGCATTTCGATGGCTAGGGGACAGCCTGACAAAAGGGAACGTACTTTAAGGTCAGTGACTGGGGTTGTTATGAGCTGCTCGTGGAATCTGGGGCACAGGAGGTGTCCAGGAGGACCTTTACGCAGTCACGTCTGTTTTGCAAATCGTCCTCTTGACTATTTTGCGGCTATGAAACCCAGCCTAAGGATCTACAGAAAGTGGAACGGAGGGCTCTGTGTAACTCTAAGGCTCTGGGGGCCATAGACATGCAGAGAATAATAGTTTGGATGCTCCAAAGAAGCCATGCCCATTCCTAACTAGCGCCCTCCAAGCGGAGGGAGACAAGGCACAGATGTAGAAATAAAAGGGTAGCCTGTTGGGCACCGCTTGCCAGGATTTAGGATTTCCTGAGCCCCTCTCCTAGGGGTCGCAATGACCCTGAACCCAGAGGCAGGCCTCAGCCCTCTGCGCATGCTGGAGTCACCTCAGTGGCGCCATGACAGTTCTCAGCCTTCAGTGAGCGGGCTCAGCGTTCCCATCCAAGAGCATACGGTCCAGTTCCACTGAGAATCCTCACTCCCTCTAGTGTCACATGGCGATGGAAACCAGCAGAGCCAGCGTACCCATCATGGTGACCAAAGCAGAGGCTTTCTCAACAGCACAGATGTCCCGCTTTGGGGCGGGCCCACTGTGGCACGGGCTGGCAGCTCTGAGTCAGGCCCACCCAGGAGCACCAGCTCTGCTGTGTGAGACTGAGGCACAGAAGCTTCCCTAAAGGCATATAGCCAGTAAGTGGCAGAGCCCGAATTCAAACCCGGTGGTCTGGTTCCGGAGTCTTAACCAGTCTAACTGCTCTGCTGCCTCAGTAAACCCGCCTGCTTCTGGCTCTTGGCAATCCCTTGTCTCCACAGCCTCGTCCCTGTCACATCTCACCAGGACCACAGTTCAGCCCCCTCACTGCCCCAGGCCCCCAGATCCAACACTACCCGGCGGCCAGAACAGCTTTACTGAGATGCGTGTGTGATCATGCTATGTACCCGCTTAAAATCCATCAGTGCCTCCTAGCTATTCCTGGAAACATCCAAATTGTTCAGTAGGCCTGGAGGCCTCCCTGACGGGCCTCCACTGCGCTCTCTGGCCTTCGAGCCACTCCCTCCCTCCCACACGAGTGCAGTGTTTCTGCTCAGGGTTTCTGCCCTGGGATGCTCACCCCGGCCTCCAGCATGTGCCCAGTGAAGGTCTACACCTCCTTCAAGCCCCGACTTAGCAGCCACGGCCTCTCGAGCCTCTGCTGTCCTTTCCAGGTGGAGGTTCAGGTTTCCTGCCCTGCATGCCTGTCTCACCTCTCCTACACCACAGTCCACAGAATTGTATTGATCTGTGTGCCTGTCTTTCTCCCTGGAGACCGTGACATCTGTCCCTCCAGGGAGCTTGGATTATGTGTCGTTCATCTTTGACGACTCAATGTTTGACACTTGACACTCAGTCAAGGTGTGTTGAGC
Source organism: Phoca vitulina (assembly GCF_004348235.1). Lineage (NCBI taxonomy): Eukaryota > Metazoa > Chordata > Mammalia > Carnivora > Phocidae > Phoca > Phoca vitulina. Next base: position 7,781,122 of record NW_022589774.1, on the reverse strand, counting down.
AACTAAATGAGTTAAATCAAGTGCCTGGCGTGGGAACCACACACATAGACAGAGGGAGGAGTGAGCAGCGGCAGTTTGGCTAGATCCTACCTCTTCTCCCTGCCACAGCCCTCCTAGGCCAGCCTGGCCAGGGCCCACTCACCGGCTGCCCTGGGCGATGGCGGGCACGATCTCATGGCTGGCACGGAGGGGCCGGGTCCTGGCCTTCATGCGGGCACGCTGCAGCAGATGCTTGGCTTCCTCAGGCCTGGGGCTCAGCACAGACTCTGGCTTGGGACCAAAGGTCCTGCAGGGTGGCCCACAGGCCAGAGCAGGCGGGGGGAGGGATTAGAAGAAAATAACACGGATTAGAAGGGCTTTAACAGCATTGAGCTCGGCTGTGCCGGAAAAGGCCCTGCATGTGCAGCCTTCCTTGTCCAGCTCCCACACAGAGGGCTCCAGACCCTGGGGCCGGGGGTCTGGGGCCTGGAGTCTGAGCAATGGCCCTGAGCATCTCGGACACGTCCAGGGAGCTGGCCCACCTTGGACATCTGCTCAGGGACTGGAGGCAGAGATCCCAGGAGGATCTAAGAAGGGCAGGGGAATCTCCAGATTATTCTATTGTTCCTTCCCTGGGCAGGCAACGGGAGTTATCCGGGAGGACGGGGGAAGGGCCCGGCGTTGTTGGACTGGGCCTGTGCCCAGCCAGATGGTCTTTACACACATCACCTCCCTCTCTCCTTCTGCCTCTCTTTGCACCCACACGTACCCATGCAAGCCCCCACCGCAGACACGAGGAGTCGGCCTCAGCCCGTCACATTCTGCTCCTTGGGGGTAATGACATTTCTATAAATCCTGGTGCTTGCTTGCCTCAGTCCCAATCCAAACCCGTCAGGCACCAGCTCAGGGCTCAGAGAAATTACGCTGGACCCACACCAAGTCAGCCAATGGCTCGATTTTCATAAAAATAAGGGTCCTCTACCAGCCCTCCCCACCTACCAGATGTGCGGCCTCCCAGGCCAGTCCAGAGCCGCAGTCCAGAGCCGAGGCCCTTTTTCAAAGCTGTCTGGCAGACGGTGACATACAGCCCGCGCCAGGGTACAGAATAACGGCAGCCTCCAACCCCCCACTGACAAGCCATTTCTCTCCACCGAGCTCCCTCTCCCCAGCCAGGCTGACCCAGGGCAGGTGTGCTCTCCGCCTGACGGATGAGGCCATTCCGCAGCAGACAGGAACATTTGGCGCACTGCTCAAGGTCGAACAGCAGTGGAGAGCAAAGCAGACGATCGCCAGCCCCACTGCCTCCGGTCTCCTTCCCATACCCTCTGTCTCCTCCTTCCTCCTGTCCCTGGATCCCAGGACAGGCTGAGAGTGTTTGTGGCTGAAGTCACACTCTTTGACGTGACTTCAGCATCCCCCCCGGCTGCCCCTGTCCTCACTGTCATATACGCTGGGCTGTCCTCACCAGGGAGGATCCACCAAAAGAGAAGCCAGGCAGGTAGAGGCTCAGCCAGGCTTAGATCTCAGACGGTAGCCCCCCAAATCCCTTGTCTCGCCTGCCGCATGGGTGACCCCAAGAAAGGGGCCTGACTGGGGGAAGGTACCAAACAGTTTCCTGGATGACAGATGACAGATATGAGTGGGAAATGGCATAATTCTGAGACCCCCTTGGGATATCCTTGGACAAGCTCAGGCAGTCTGTGGTTCTTTCTTTTTCTCTTTTCTTTCCTATTCTCTTCCCTTCTTGTTTGCTTTCGTCTTTCTTTCTTTGTTGCTCATGCTTTGCACCTAACCTTGCTTTGGAGCTCAAGGGAAAAAAAAAGAACTGCTAGAATAAAGGCACCATCTGTGCATATGAACCCTGGCAAGGCCCAGGCACAGTTTTGGAACCAGGAGGGTTTACTGCAGTGACGTGAAAGTGACTCTCCAGGCCTGTGGCCCTGTGAAGCCTCCTTTGGCAGGAGAGGCCTCGCTTTGCACAGCTTCCCAAGCAGGCAGCTTCTCCGACCCTCTGCTGAGAGCAGCTGTGCCCCCTGGGGCTCCTGCTCCCACAGCACAGATAATGAGGTTACCAGCCCGAGAGACGCCCTGCAGCCGCCGGCCGCCGGCCCCCACGCTCGGAGCCTTCCGGTGACAGTGTGGTTCCCCGGCTGTCGGAGGGCATTTGTCACAAGACCTGGTGGGCAGGCAGGAGCGCCCCCAGGCAGCTGGCCAGATGCTGCCAGGACTGGCCTTGCCCCCAGGTTTTTAAGCCATTTTCCAGCTTTGCTGCTTCCTTTCTGCTCCTTCTACTTGGAGCTATTAATTCTTTTTTTTTTCCTTTTTTTTTTGTTTTCATCAGCTGCCCTGCTTTGGTTCCTGGCAGACAAAGCTGCTTTCTCCACTGATTACAAAAGTAAGGCTTTTTAGGCTCCTGAAGGCGTCCGCGCAGTAGCAAGCTGAGCCGGGAGGGGCGTGGCAGCCACCTTCACAGATGGCAGTCAAGGTCAGCAGGGCAGGCAGTCCTGGCCCTGACCAGCCCCGTGCAGGGGAAAGGGCTCTTCCTCCCGGGAGGCGGGGGGGCAAGCGGCTGCAGTGCTGGGGGATGTCGAGCCTCTCCCAGCCTGACTGCCCACCCCAGAACCATTGCTGCATCGTGCTGGTCTGTTGGCGGGGTGCCGGCCCTGCCAGCTTGACAGGTTCAGACTCTTCCATCCGAGCGAGGCTTTCCTGTCTCGCCTGGCCCTGGCCTCTGCCCAGGGCACACAGCCCTAGAGCCAACTCCTTCCCATCACGGACTATACCCCACCATCTCAGCTCCCACATTTGTGGAAATTTCCTGGAAGGGCTGGGGCCGTCGGCGCATGGCGAGGCTGAGGCAATTCCATCTTAGAACAGACACCGTTGCTACTCTCTCGAAAATCTGCATGTCTGGGCCTCATTAGCTCAGCGGGTGGGGCACGGAGATAACATGGCTGAGCGCTCTTCCTCCCTGGGCCTGAGTCTCCCATCTGTGAACAGTGGGAGTTGGATAGGCGCGTAGACTCGCACTGCTACCCTGTGAGTCCAGGTTTTGGCCAGGTAGTCTGGTGGACCACAGGGTTGGGTGGGGGATTTTGAGGTCCTCTCCCCGGGGGTTCACATCACAGAGGTTTAGTCACCAAGGAGCAGCAATACCTACAAGGAACTAATTGTTGGGGGCGCCTGGGTGGCTCAGGTGGTGAAGCGTCTGCCTTCGGCTCAGGTCATGATCTCAGGGTCCTGGGATTGAGCACCACAATGGGCTCCCTGCTCAGCGGGGAGCCTGCTTCTCTCTCTCCCTCTGCCCTCCCCACTGCTCATTCTCTCTCTCTCAAATAAACAAATAAATAAAAAAATTTTTTTTAAGGAACTAATTGCTGGGGACAACCGGAGCACCACAGGGGTATTCTAGCCCTTCTCTCTGCCCCTCCAACCACCAGTGTCCCAAGCTGATTTCAAGGACAAAGGTAGTAGCATGTGCCCCCATCTGGCCTGTCCCTCTAAGCCAGTTTCCTGGTGGAGAGACAGGCTTAGCTTGACCTCAGCTCCCCTCATGGCCAGACAGGTCGAGATCTCGAGTCAGGAGAGCCACGACTCATCTCCTAGCCAAGGAGGGAGGTCAGCAGGACAGAGTGGCCTCTTTCTGCAGCCATCATAATCCTGGATTAAAATAATAAGCTCCAGCAAGTCTGGGTCTCACCCTTTCATCCCAGGAACACGAGTCAGGGAAATAATTTGGAATATAAAGAGATCTGACATTTCCCAGATTCCAGGATGCAGTGGGTAGAGGGGAATGTATGGCATACAGAACATATATAAACCTTCTTGCCCCACACTTGTTCCATCTTTCTAGATGAGCAAGGGTCGCGCTCTCTTGCTGTTACACTGTGTGCAGTTTCCCTGAGGGAGGGGAAGAGAAAGGCAGGCCTGAAACTGAGTCCTGACTGCGTGTGGCCTGAGGGCGGGATGCTATCCTGGGGACATTATCACAGGACACGGACAGGCTGGGGCCAGAGTGCGGGTTCCACGCGTGGTTCTGGGGCAGCCTAACCAGGTCCTAATTCGGGGCTGCCCCTTACAAGTGGGTCACCCTGGTAGGTTACTTTGGAGTTAAGCCTCAGTTTCCTCATCTGCTAGCGAAGGGCTCACTCGATAAGTGAGATTGAGCTCCTTTTAAAGGAGCTGATCGCAGAGCTGGGTACTGGGTGAGATTCGATCAGTGTTAGTTAGCATTCACTGTTACGATTGCTGTTATTAAGGGTGCTATTTTTTTTAGGTAACTCTCCCCCTTATGAACAAAGGATGGAATCCCTAACCTCGAACTGAAATCCCTGCCGAAGAGATCACCTTGCCGTCATCTGCAAGGGGAAGGTACGTTTGGAAGGGAAACCGTTTTGAAGCTCCAGAAGGCTCCGGGGTTTTACTCTAGACAGCTCGACAGGGCTTCACAGAGAAGGCAATATCCGGCGAATGGGGAGCCAGAGGAGACTGTCTGGTGGCTGACGAAAGCTGCTGCCCAGAGAATAAACAGGTAACTTCTCAACAGAGAAGGAAGAGTGGGCGTGCTCAAGAATGGTTGCTGCGGGGGGCGCCCGTCTCATTTAACACCTTGAAAAGGATCCGGTGCCGGCGAGTGGCGTCAAGACGCCAGCTTCTTACTTGGGGACAGTACAGCAGCTGGCTCTGTTCTTGCCCTCTTGAAGGCTAACAAACTCCTTGGCGGCGGCCCCTCTGGGCAGCACTGCCTGGCCTCAGTGTGCGCAGGCAGGTGCCCGAGACACCCCCAAGTAGGAGGGAGAGTGGCCGGCTCAACTCCAGAGGCCAGAAAGGAGGGCTTCCTCTTCTTGAATGTCAGCCCGACCCCCCACGGGCGGTCGAGGGGAAAGTAGCTTTCTACAGCCTCTGTATTCGCAGAGGCTGGGGCCACCGGGGGATTTCCATGTGTGGCGTGTACGGGAGTGTGGAAATGGCGTGGCATGAAAGCTCCAGGGGGCACGAGCTGTGCGTCAAGGCTTCCAGCGTTAGCGTCCTTCCTTCTCCACCCAGGACTTAGAAGCCTATAACCGGGAGCACGGTATCGGAACACGGGCGAGCAGTTTACTAGAAGATGGTGCAAGTCTCTCCACTTCTTACTGCCCTACTTAAAATCTCAATTCCAAAGCTCTCCACAAATGGAGAGCCAGCCTTCCCATCTTGTATCCTGTAGTATCCACACATGCCGCTTCAGCCTTCTCGAAAGCATTCCCGCGGGTCCCACCCACCCGGGGGTGTCCTCTCCTGCGTCCATCCCGCTTTTATCAAGCCCACCTACACTCCTGCCGGTGAGCCTCTGCCAAACGTTTCCTGAGGGCCTGTTCCCTGCAGCTACTTGGCAGGCACGGGGCCCCAGAGAGAAGACTGGCATAGTTTTTGTCCCCAAGGAGCGCGAGGAGGAGACCCAGCAGCAACAACTTTGGCTAAAGCTGGTACAGACAAAGACGGCAGTGAGCGCACAAACGGACAATTCCCTCTGAAATCAGACACAGTGGCTGGCTCACAGGATGCTCTCCAGAAATGCGAGTTAATATGTTAATTTTTAACAAGCCGGAGATTTTCTCGCAGCTGTGGGCCTGAACCCTTGAGCCACAGGCCAGGCCTCGGAAATTCTTGGGGGCTCCCTCCCTGCCTCCCTTTACAGTCTATGAACTGCTTTGGGGCAGGGAGTTTTGACCTGTAGCAATCCCAGCAGGGGCCGGAAAACTGCGACCCACCAGGGTGTGAGCGGCTGTGGGCTGGCACTCTGCCTTCTCTTCTCATGAAGAGGGGCATGTACGGGACTGAGCTTCCCTCCAGCCTCAGCTTCCGAAATGGGCACGATTCTGCCACAGGGATGCGGGGCGGGGGGGGGGGGGGCGGCGGTCAACAACCTAGGGAATCCTCCGAGTTTCCTTCATCAGCAGAGCACAAATAAAACACCACCCCAGAGACCCTCTTCTCTCCATTTTGCGCACAGCGGAGCAATCATTAAAGCCCTGCAGACACACTTGATCCGGAGCACTGCTCCTACACGGACGTCCTGATTCGAGCCGGCCTCAAGGGGGCGCGCTGGCACCCGCAGCCGCCCGGAGCTGGGTGCTTTCAGCTCCCGACTCCCGTTCGGTGCAGGGCGTGGGGTGAGGACTGCCCTGACTGCCGCTGCACCTCTGGCTTCACATATGTTTTGCACAAGCTGGGTTAACTTGGGGTCCTAGGGCGACCTGTAATCCTGATCTGCTCTCGCAGAGCCTCAAGAGAGGGAAGAGGCCGAGCTGGTCCTGGCCATTTCATGGAGTTGGGGTGGGATGCCCACGGGCTGCTAAGGATGGAAGAGGGCCGAGCCAGCCCTGAGCAGAGCGCCCGCTGCACTCTCCTTCCCGCTCCTGTCTCTGACGGGACCAGTTCCCAGTCCGTCTGTGAACAGGTGGCCAACAGCACCGGCCCCCATCTGCCCTCTCTGAAGTGCTTACCTCCCACCCCTCCTCTCCCCAAACCAGAGCCTACGCCCCAAATCATCTCAACGGTGGCTTGGGAGAGAAACAAGATTAGCCCTTGGGGACTGTCACCTCCCCTTCTTTGTCCATCCTCGAGAACACCTCGGCGGCACTGGGGGAGGCAGAAGACCCCAGATCCCTAACTCGAGGAGCAGCCTGGGGGGCACAGAGAGGACAGCTGTGGAAGTGTGGTGTAAGGGTTAGAGCACACACCCCGGTGCCTGCAAATCCTGGCTCCCGCACTTACTAGCTGTGTGACCCTGGGCAGGTCACTTAACCTCTCCCCAGAGGGGTCTCTTTGTCAGGGAAACAGAACAAGCCCTGCAGTTAGTTATTAGGATAAAGTGAGAATGTGGGCAGAGACTTCGCACAGGCCCTGGCACACAACAGGGGCTGGAGAAGGGCAGGGCTGGCACGGCCTTCCGGAGGGAAGGACTGGCCACCGGCATGTTCCAGCTCTCTAGGACTCAACCTTCCCTTGCCCTGCAGTAGAGGGGCCCACCCCGGGGTCAGGGGACGGAGGTCTCCTCTGCAGTCGGCCCTTAGCATCTAGGGTCCCAGGGCTCCTCTGGTGTCCCTGTAACATCTCAGGTGTCCCACCTGCAAGGCCGACTCTCCCGCTGCCTACCCCCCAACAGGCCGGCCTGCGCCTCCCGCCCACCCCCCGTCACACAGTGACGACTGTCTCGGGCTCTGCAGTGACCATCATTTCATGAGCTTCTTGTCCGATCACCATGCAAAGCAGTAACAACTGCAGACAAGGATTAATGTGGTCAAACGGATATATGATGGCAATCCTGAAAGGCACTGATGCTGGACCTGAGTGTGAGGCAGGACCTTCTCTTCGTCACACTCTCAGAGAAGATCAGAGGACTCACTGCCAGAGCATGTCCTGACCCCATGAAGGACGGCCACCAAGATGCACGGCCACCGCGTCAGAACACGCCACTGCCCAGGGCCCTAGGCCCCTCCGTACAGACACTAAATCCCCAGGATGCTGGTCCCATTGGCACTCCTGGATTACAGAACTGAGAGAAGCAGGCCTTATTTTAGAGGTCTCTTGGGAAGTTCAGCTAGAAGGAAATGGCATCAATAAATCCATCCCCCTCAGGGGACAGATAGAGCCTGCAGTGTCTTAGGGACTCCTTTAATTTCTGCCCAGGAGACTCAAGAATAGAACCAAATGAGGCGCTCTGCCCAAGGTGGCCTCAAGACATGGCCGATGTTTCTCTCAGCCTTGAACTAGGGTATGTTCCCTGGCCCTTCAGCCTGGGTGTCTGTTCGGGCGGGGCCTGACTGTAGACTGCAGGTCAGTGGGGCACTCCGGAGGACAAAGTTTTCCCCATGCCAACTCTATGCCCAGATAGCTGCTGGCCACAGTCCTAAAGCTCACGAAGACACCTTCTTCCTCAACACACACACACACGCTTGCCCATCACACATATATGCACACACCTACACATCCTACACCCGCACACATATACCCCACTTGAACCCCAAAATGCTGCGGGTGGCCTGGCGTTTAAACAATAGTCCAGAAATCCCCATCCCGAGGATTCTACACAAACACCATCTCCTCACAGGACTTGGGGGTGGGGGGAGTCCCTTCCTCCACCACAGCTGAGGTTCTCCTCCTCTAAACTGGACATTTTTATTACTTATTATCCGATAAGCCAGTCGGGAGCTTTGGTTTCTCCTTTCAACAGTGAGCTCTGGACAAAGCCCCCAGGGGCAACATGCTGGGGCGGAGCCTCTCTCCAGCCTGGGGCATGGGTGGGGTGGGGTGTGAGAGGTGGGGGGCAGGAGCAGCTGCAGGAAGAGGAGGCACCATGTCACAGGACACGCGGTACATCTGCCCCAGCTGCCTCCTCCATGGGCTCCCCAGGCAAGGAGGAGGGGACAGGGAGGACGAACGCGTGTCACTGAGGACCAGTCCTTTCTGCAGTCACACTCCTCCATATGGTGGTCGGGCTATGTAGGGACCTGGCAGAGGGGACCCCACTATGATTCCAAGTCATAAATAATGAGGGACGAAGGAGCCAGAAAGCCCCCACTCCACCAGGCCCTTGGCCAAGGCCACAGCAAAGGCCAGTAGCCAAGCAGAAGCTGGATCGCCTGAATCGGGGCAGCCCTCGATTTGTGAAAGCAGGACCAGGGGGGCCCCATCCACGTTTTCTGGAAGGCAGGTCAACTGAAGTGGAATTTCTGCAGGGAATGGCCTGGGAATGAAGAAGCAACAACTCTGACCTCTGCCCCCCACAGGCGCCAGGAGACCCTCACCGAGTGACGTCACTGCACTGCTGGATACACGGAGCCCGGTGCGCCCGGGGCCAGGAGCTCGTTGAAGACGGAGGCCAACCTCTGAGCAGGCACCCACGGAGCGCACATCCTGCCAGGACCCTGCCCACTCCGGAGAGTGGCCCCACGGCCCCGAGCACGCCGTTGAGCCAACCGCCCAGAGACACTGGTCTGTGACCGTGCGATGTCGGAGGTGAACTCCTTTGCAGGAGCCAGCAGACCCCCTGGGTGGGGAAGGCACTGGGGAAGCGCTTTGCAATCTGTGGACTTTCCCTAAGGATTTTCACACATTCCCTCCTGTTAGCCTCACCACAGTCCTGGGAAGGAAACCAGACAGACACTATTTGGGCCACCTTAGAGATCAAGAGACTGAGCCCAGGGCCGCGGAAAGGATGCCCAGGGACGCAGAGCAGGTGGTTGGCAGTGCTTTTGGCCCTGTGTCCTGTGCCCAGTGGTTTTCTCCCAGTGGCCAGGCACCTGTGAGCACTGGGGGGGCTGACACCTTCCATGGGGCCTCAGATATGAGGACCCACAGTGGCCCGCTGTCCACTGGTCTGCTGGTGCGGTGGCGGGGCGGGGGGTGGGGGGTGGACGTGCGGGGTGGGGAGGGGGTCCTGCCTGCCTCTTGCTTTCTCGAGGACTCCCACTCTCCTGGTGCCGGGCAAACGAGGGGACCCCAGCGAGGAGGGCAGGAGAGGACGTGTGCACCGTGGGCTCTCACCTGTTCTGGTCCGAGTCCTGCAGGGAGATGCCTGAGTCCCAGTCCATGTCCCCTGCTGGTCGCTCTAGGACACAGAATAGAAGCGGAGCTCAGGGCAGAGTCAGAAACCGGGCTCTCAGCTGCGACTTAACGAACACCGGGAAGAAAGGAAGAAAGTTGTCTCCAGGAGCGGCTTGTTCCCGAGACACACTCAACCCCGCTCTGTGTCTCAGCCCAAGAAGTGGAGGCACAGCGTGTCATGGTTACAGCTGGGGGGCGCTGCCGCGGGCCAGGGGCACCGCGTGGGTCCTCTCGGGTGTGGGGTGAGGAATGGACTTTTGGAGCGGGGGGTGGGGGGGAAGCATGGAAAGAAGGCTCCCTCAGGCCCGAACATTTACACGTCCCAGCGGAGCTGAAGCCTGACAGGACCCTGCCCCCTGCGGGTGGGGCTTCCGCCAGGAGGCACTGAGCTCCCCCGGGGGCTGGGGGCAGGTCACCAGAGGAAGGTGCCGAGAGCCACTCCAGAGAGGGCTGTAAGCCACAGGGGAGAAACCACCCCAAGCTCTGACGGTAGCTTCCAGCTGGTCTGGGGGGCCATGGGGGTCTTCAGCAGACAGGTTAGCTGTGAGGTGGTAAAGAATCTATGTCAAAGCCCAGAATAAGAGGACATCTTGAGGAATTAGATGGCCGGCAGCTGTGCCCTTCTCCCTTTCCTGCCACACCCCGCCACGGGTACCCTCTTGCCCCTCGTCTCCTCCTGGACTCCCTCCTTTGGCCCCCACCACCCAGACCTATAGAGTGAGCCTTACCTGGTAGACCTCTGTCCCAGGGTGGAGTCCAGGCTGGGATTCCCACCCTGGGGGGGTCTTGGCCCCCAACATTTAGCATCTCCTGCAGCAGAAGGCGGTTCCTCTCCACCCGATCAGACAAGGATAAGGCACTGCCCCCAGTGCCCAGAGCCCCCAGCTCTGCAGCTCGCCAGAGCCCCCCTAGCAAGGCTGGCCTGGGAACAAAGTCCTCCTCGCAGGTCAGAGACAAGCTGTCCAGGTCTCCTCCTGTAACTAGGTCATCCTGAAGGGCGTATGACCTTCCTTTCCTCAGGTTGGGCATGTGGGCGATTTTGTTACAAGGACCAGGGCCCCCAGGCCGGCCTGGAGTGACTCTGTGAACAGGGTTCTCTTGCAAAGAGCCAGGCCCTGGCAGCAGACTCCTCTCATTGTTGGGCAAGGCCTGTACTGCTTCTGGAGGCCGCGGGCTCCTCCCGTTCCAGCACTCCAGCCCAGGAGAAGGCGGCCTGGGAGGTCTGGGACCCCCGTTCCGGGCAGATTCCTCCTTGCTGATATCGCTGTCCAGCTGCCCATCAGGCAGATTCTGAGCAGGGATCACCCCCTCAGCATCCGGCAAGGAAGACCCCTCCGACAGAGGCCCAGCTCCGCCCACCTTGACTCGCCTGCATTTGGGTTTCTTGGATGGCCGCTCTTGTGAAGTGAGGCCGGGGCTCACCGCCTGTTTGCCTGCCATCATTTTTTCCTTCAAGGCCCTCACTTTGGACTCCAGCACAGAGGGACCTGGGAGTTGTATCCCCCATGCCCTGGGGTCTTGGGGGGCCATCAGGCTGGGTGTTCTGTCTTCCAGAGAGCAGGAACAGGGTCTTGGGAGGTGTCCACTATCCAGCTGTGGCTCAGGGACACTTCTCTCCACAGCCAAGGTCATCTCCATGGCGCTGGTTGTTCTGCTCCCTATTTGGGTCCCTCTGGAGGAGAAAACAGACAGAGCTCCTGAGACCCAGCATGTGGCTAGTAGCTCCAACAACCTCCTGGGTCCCCAAAGTGCCTTGGTATTGAAGCTTGTGCAGATGAGAACCTGGGGACAGAACTTTGAAAAGTATAAATCACTGGATGGCACAAATAAGTTATTGAGTTTTTTCTTCCAAGTCTGAGCAGTGTTCTAGTTTTTCTAGCCCCATTTTACAGATGGGGCACAATGAAGCTTCAAACAACAGCCTAATGTGGACCAGAGTGACAACAGGGGCCAGATTTCCCAGGCCCTGGCCTTTGTCTTTGCTGACAGGAGGTCTCAGGGGAGGATGTCAACATCTGTTAAGAGCTAACAAGCTCCTCCTTTTTTAAGGGGAGCCAAAGGGGATGAGGGACTTCGGGAAGATACCACACAGGGTATCTTCAACACAACTAGGGTTGAAGGTGCCTCCCTGTGTACAAGCCACAGGTCAGCAGCATGGGGCTGGGCGCAAAGGGTGGCCATGACGAGTCACCAGCTCCTATCCACGTCTGCTCGGTGGCAGGTGGGCCTGCAAGAGCTTTCAAACACGCTCTCTCTAGTGATCCTCACACACTCTGCCAGAAGGGGATTATCTTCCTCATTTTCACAGATGGAGAAACTGAGGCACACAGAGATCTGGTCACACAGGGGCTGAAAGAAGGCTGGATTTGGAATGCAAATCTCCTTCCAAGGCCGGTGGCTCTTTCAAAGCACTCAATGATCAGGTGATCACTTACCCCCCACTCCCCTTATTCTGTAGGTGAGAATATCCAGTCTGGAGAGGTTAAGTGACTTGCCAGGATCACACAGCTCCTTGGTGGCGGAGCTGATGTCAATGTCCTCACAGAGAGTGAAAGTGAGCATGGGATTTTATTCACCAAGTGGATCAGTGCACTAGTATTTACCCCACTCTCTGAGAAAAAGCTCCCTAAACACCATACATTTAGATATGTCTCACTAGAAGTAAACTGCATGTATAAAAATTCATATTTACATAAATTACAAATTAGGAGTTAATTTTTCACTTCATATATGAACTAAAGTTCACCACAGGATTCTCTGAAATGGCAAGTCCCTCTATTGTCGTTTATTACAATTCGATTTATACATGTTTCAGGAATGTACATAGTTCATAAAGCAAAATTCATACATAGTGCAAATGTCACATCAGCCTTAAGCCTGTGAAGTATGAGGAGTATCTTCAGGAGGGCGAGATCATTTCCTCCACCAGCTGATCTGGAATTTACCAACTTTCTCTCTGCAGCCCAGCCACCGAATCCTCTCTTCTAAAGTTCAGCTCAGAAAGCAGGGGATTCGGGGCAAGGCCAGCCAGACGAAAAGAACTTTCTGACGGGTAGGCTCTGGAACCTCATTCCCGGGGCACCCGGGCCTGGAGCCCTTCGAGCACGCGAGCCTTGCACGGGGCTCCCCGGGGCACGGGCAGCCTTCCGGGGAGCCGCCCGCCTGTCGGGCCGGGCCGAGCCCAGGGTCGGCTCTGACTCCCGCAGGCCGAAGCGGGAAGGACGCGCAGGGCGGCCTCCCCGCGCCCCGGTCCGCTCCGAGGCCGCGCGCGGCCGGCACCCCCCCCCCCCCCCATCCCCTCCGCTCCCCCCGCCGCCCCCGCCGGCCCGGCGCCTCGCTCCCGCGTACTCACTGGGGGCCGCCGCCCGCGGGCCGGGCCGCCGCCGCCTCCGGCACCCCCTCCATCCCGCGGAGCGGCGCGGCCCTCCTCCGGCCCTCTGCCCTCCGTTCCGGCCGCACGGTGGGGTGCGGGCCGCCGCCTGCCTGCGGGTCCGCGGGGGGAAGCGGGCGCGGCCCGGGCGGGGAGGCAGCGGCATGGGCTGCTCGTTCCCGGCTCTGCCAGCCCCGGGGAGAGGCCAAGCCTGGCGCGCCCCAGGCCGGGAGCCGAGAGAGGGAGCGCGGAGGGCAGAAAGGCGGGGCGGCGGAAGGGGCTGGAGGAGCGGGCCCGTGCCCCCACCGCGGCCCCCGCCGCCCTCCGCTCGCCTCCTGCTCCCGGCGCGGCCGGCCGCGGGCTCCCACGTCCCGGGCAAGGGAGGACGAGCGGGGCCGGGGCCCGGGCGCGGGGACCGAGGGGGCTCGGGGCGCTCGGAGGACGCCGCGGGACCGACCCTTTGGCGCGGGCCCTGGCGAGGCTTCGGGGCGCGCGCGGCATGGGACCCGGCTCCACGCGAGCCAAGGCTAGGAAGACACCGCGTTCCTCCCCGGCTCCGGGGGGATGCGTGTAACTCTACACCCGCGGCTTGGGGGGAGGCTCGGCCCTCCGGGTGGAAGCTAAAAAATGACCTTTGTTTAGACAACTTTTCCAGAGAACTCGGGCCGCCCTCTCCGAGGTGCCCTCGCCTCAGAGGTCAAGGTCATTCGTTTCTGCTTTCCAGAGGCGCAAGGGTACCCGGAGTGCAGGCGGGTTCCCTCATCCTGCCCTGCCAGCGGGAGAGCCTGGTACCTGCATTGCCAGCCCCTGGGATAGGGACCGGTTCTCAGAGCCCTGGGGCCTCCTGAAGAGACCTTGTCACTTTTTCCACACCTGGGAGGAAGTAGCAGCAAAGGTTTTTCCCTGCAGCCTGTGGCCCAAACCAACGGAGCTTTCTTTCTCTTTCCACCCAGAGGGAGATAAAGGAATCTCGCCTCTTTGCAAACAGTTGTCAACAAAGGATAGGAAGCAGTAAGAGAGTTAGGACCCAGGAGATTCCAGAAATCTCTGCAAAGGGAAAAGTGCTCATTCATTGTTCCTTCAGCCCGACAAGCTTCTCACTCAAGTATGGGTTGCTCTCCTATTTGTACTGGCGTGCTACTGTCACCATCTAGATGACAGGCACAGCAACAGGACCACACAGTGTGCTTGCTAAGTGCCTGCGCAGGGGTGGAGGCGAGGGATGGTTTCTGGGGGAGGCCTGGCTCTTGAGTGAGGAGGACTTACCCTGTAAGTGGGGGCATCTGGGCAAGGCTCAAGCCCCCCAGGCCTGAGAGCAGCTGTTTGGGGAGCTGTGCTGGACTGGCCTTGGGCTAATTTAGGAACCTGAGAGATTATCTAGGGCAAACCCTGTGTGTTACAGAACAGGCCCAAGGTCACACAGCTCTCCGGTCTCCAAAGTCCGGGGTCAGTGCTCTGGCAAGTGAATCCCTACCTCCTTCCATATTCCCAGAGCAAGCTGTTCCTCCAACAGGGCACTTACTGCCGTTTCTTAGTACGGACTCCTCCATAATACAATACTATACCATATACGGGGATTTATGGAGGTACTGTGCACCTGGCATTGGGCTAAGCACTTTACATTCCTTATCTCAAATGGTAACCCTAAAAGATGGGTACTGTTTATTGTCTCCTTTCTACAGATTAGGAAACTGAGTTAGGTGATCTTCCCAAGATTACGGAGCTCGTAAGTGGTATGCTTTCTAGAGTTCAAGACCCTCACCTCCACCACACCGCACGGGGGGAGGGGGCAGCACTCTGCATGCGCATGTTCGGCATGGAAAGAGTTAGTCTAAAAAATCAAAACATTGTCAAGTGCTGTGAGACAAAAAATATGCTGCAGCAGCGGTCTGGCCCTTCCGGTCTGGATACTTTCTGCCTTCCTTACTCTGGCAATCCAAGGTAAAGTTCTGGAAACCTGGTAAGACCCCTTCCTCTCGTCCACGTGCAATGTCAAACCCAACAACATTACTCTTACCATTACTGGGAAACTTCTACGAGCTAAGAGACTCCATATAGGATCCTTTAGATCTTTACAACAATCCCACCGAGTGAGTGTAGTGTATCTCCACTTTAGGGATAAGGAAATCGGGGTATAGAGAGCTGAGGGACTTGCCTGAGGCCACACGGCTAGTCTAGTCAGAACCCGAATCCAGTCCTGCGGGGCTCCAAGATCTTCTGCCTTGCTTTCTCTTTTCAGAGGCATCTCAGAACCCAGACTCTTGGAGGTAACTTCATGACTCCTGTTCCCCACCCCCAGAAGTTAATGATCTGTAAGGCAAGTTTCTGAAAGTTCCAGCAAAAGCTTAATGTTTAAAGGAAACCTGCCCCCCCCCACCTTTTGAGATGCAAATAATCACCTTCAGTTTACTCATTAAATTTGTTACTTTACACTTAATATAGGGGGATGGGTGTCACATCTCTACAGAGGCTTGAAAAGCCATCTACAAATACCAACAAGCATATCCTCAGAAGCTATTAATTTATCACAACATTCACGCATCAGAAGGCATTTCTCATTCATCTGGATTCTGTTTGGTTCAGCAAATATCCATTGAGTTTCTACTATGCACCAGACACTGGAAAGACAAAATGTAACACCACAGGCCCGGTCCTTGAGGAATTTCTGGTCAAGTTGGGCCGGGGAGGGAAACAGAAACTTTCTATATACGTGCTCCCCAATCAGGCTAGCACAGGGTGGTGGTATGGTCGGCTCACAGGAACAGCTGAGGTGTGTGACCGAGGTGTGTGTTGGGTGGGAGGGGTATCGCGGACCGCCGGGTCATGGAGAAAGAGCAGGAGCTAGCCAGACAGAGGGGGAGGGGTGGGAGAACCATTTCTGTCAGACAGATTAGCATAAACACAGGCATCCAGGTGTGAAACTGCCTGGTTCCATTGTTACTATGAGTAAAAGTCACACTGGAAAACAAGAGCCGGGCTGAAGCTGCAAGGCAGGGGTGGTGTGGCCCGCTGGAGAGCATCTGGTGTCCGGGTGAGGAGCTTGGACACTGTCCTGTGAAGTGGGAGTCCCTGGAAGGTGGGCTACCTTGAGCATGGCACCTTTCTGGACTGGAGAACTACCTTATGTCCTGTATATCAGAATCCTTCATTGCCATGTTTTGGAGAGAAATCTAGGAGGAACACAAATACATGGGATGTAGCAATCACATAGCCTTCTTCCTCCATTTGAACAGCGAGGGAGGCCCAGCATTCCAAGGAGCCTCCCTCCACTTAGCCTGGATGAAAACACCACTTCTCACTCCTCCTCCCCGCCTTCCCTCAACAGGCTCTGAACACACAGTTTTGAACAAGGAGCCATGTTGGATGTGGAAATCGGGTTTCACTTAGGATAAAGGGATGGGTGAGAGATGGTCCTTCAAGGTCACACCATTAGAGGTGGGTGGAGTGGGACTGGGGTGGGAGGGACACCTCTGCCATCGCTCCACTGTATTGCCTGAGGAGCTGGTCACCCCTGTCTTGGACGTGGGTCCATGGTCTGAGGAGCACACAGAGCCAACTGGTCCTGTCAGTGGCTCTTGGGGATGCTATTCACAGCTCCAGGGTCTTCCGTCAGGCTCTTCCCTTTTCTTTCCAGCAGAGGCCCAAGAGAGCACTGGGACCTGTCTCCCCCCGGCTTAGAACTCTCCCGCCACTTGCCAAGGGCTGGTGTGACCTGGGCCTGTGTGGACGCGCCTGGGACACTGGTGAGAGGCTGATTCCAAGGTCTGCTCGTGGAGATCCTGACTCTGTAGGCTGAGTAAGGCCCGGGAGTCTGCCTCCTAATGGGCTTCCCAAGGGCTTTTCAGGCCCAGTCAGCCTGGACAAGCATATGTCCTGTGTTCAGACTCAAACCCTTCGTAAGGCCTGGGGGCCTCCGGCTTCAGCTCACGGCCCCACAGCCCATCCCGCACGCCAGCCACACGGACCCGCTTCCAGCTCCCCTGACCGGCCTTGCCCAGGCTCTCCTTCAGCCTGAAACACCCTGCTTCCCTCCACATACGTGCCAATTTGGCTGTCTCCTACTAGACCTTCCACACAGCTCGAATGGCCCCTCCTCAGGGCAGTCTTCCCAGTACCTTCCACGGGCCTCCTACCCTGGGTTAAAGCCCCGGGGGCCCGCTGCTGCCGGACCGTTTATCACACTGCCACGTCACTGAGCATTCCTGATCTGGATCTGTGTCCCCGGCCCCCACCACGTGCCTGCCACATAAAAGGTAGTGACTAAATGCCAGGCAGCTAAAAGAAAGAGAGAAAAAATCCCTACCATGTAGGGCTGCCTGACAGCACTGCTTGCTAAAAGGATCAAGGTCATTTCCAAAGGATTTGGTTCATTCGCTCGACATGGCCAGTCCTGCCTCAGGGTCTGTGAGAAAGTCGGTCCCTGGCAGGGCCAGGACCAGCACCCAGGTTTCTCCACTGCCACTCATTTTCACCTGATGCCCAAGCCTGCTTGCCCCCGCCCTTCCTCCCGCTTCCCCCAGTGCTCACTGATCACAGACAGGGGTAGGGGCTTTAGGCTTCAATTCTGAGTGAGCCTGGAAATCAGGAGATAACAGAGCTATCAGAAGAAGAAATGGATGGGGGAGGAGAGAGGAGGAGATAATGAGAGAGAAGCACAAACAGGGTGGGAGAGGATCCCAGAAATACATACACTGAGGCAACACGACAACTGGGCACCTCCAGAGAGCAACCACCTTGTTACACGTCTCTGCACACTCCAGCACCCCCGCGCGCGCACACACACACACACACACACACACACACACACACACAAGAACACATACATGCTCTCCTATGCCCCACCTGCCTGAATTGCCCTAGTCCCAAGGAGAACAGAAGCATGGTTCTTACCTGGCCGGGGTTAGCCTGAACCACTTCCCCAGGCTACTGGGCAGGGCGTCCCCCAGGATTGGACAGGGACCTTCCCTGGAGAAAAGGACTTCAGACTTCACTGCCTTTGATGCCCCACATCTGCCCTCACTCTGCTAGGCATCTGTTCCCATGTCCAAGCCCAAACCACAGCTTTCCATTTCATAATCCTAATCACAGGGAAATGACTGTGATTAGGAAAATATTTTAATACTCTCCCTCCTAATCTACCAGGCCTGCTCTGTGGGTGGCGGCATCAATATGAGGGGAGGACACCTGGCTTTAACCTGCCTGTCGGCAATCACTATCATCTTGGTCGAATCACTTTTCTCATCTACAAAATGAAAGCAGATTCAGGGAGAACAATACTGGAGCATGACTGAGACCTGAAGTCATGTTTGTGACAGTTTTTCATCTTGAAAAAAGACAGAAAATTCTCAAAAATATATCAGTCATTTGCATAAGACATATGAAAGACTGTGAAGAAATATGAGTATAATCCAGAAAAGTAATAGCTCATTTAGAAATAACCTTTATACCAAAGACATTTACAAGAAAATTAATGGCAACGTTGTTCACAATACAAAATAACTGGAAACAATCCAAATGTTTATCAATAGTAGAAGGGATAATTTTGGTATATTTGTAAAATGGAACACTAGAGATCAACGAAAGATGAACAAATGGTAACTACACAGAACAACAGGCTGCTGAGCAAACAGAGCAAGAAAAAAGAAACAGATGAAACTAAACAGTACATTCTTTAGAGACACATACCATGCGTATGGGGTCAAACTAATGGAAAGCAAGAGAATTATTAGCACAGATAATTATATTGTGGTTTCCTCAGTGTGGGAAGAGAATGGCAGATGACAACTGGGAGAAGGTTTCCAGAGGCAGAGGTAATGCTTTATTGAATCGGGCGGCACATATATGGATGTTTACTTTATTAGTCTTTACAATGTACATTATATGTATACACATATCATATGTAGAATGTGTGTAGTATATAGTATATAAATAATGTACATAAACATATTTCATAATTTTTAAAAATATGGAAACTATATGAAAAAAACCCCACTTTACTATATATGTGAAAGAAGACCTGGGTGAATGGAGAAATACTTACTCAGTGCTCGCAACACTTATTGTATATTATGAAGATGAAAATTTTCATTGAATTTAAAGATTTAAATGTGGTTTCAGTCAAGATTCCACATATAGGAAAGAATATTTTAAAAAGATTTTATGAAAGAAAGGAAAGAAAAAAAAAGGAAAGGAGAGGAGGCTTATTCTACAAAATACAAAATTGTGTTATAAGTTTATAATAATTAAAATAGAGAGGAACTGATGCCAAAACAAATAATCAGAGCAAGGTAACATAATGAATATAGTATATATATGTAGTATGTATATAGTATATGTACATAGTATACATAGTATATTTATGCACATAGTATAAAAACAGATCCTACATTTTCTTCATCTCATAAAGGGAATTTACAAAATATATATATATATAACTAATATGATAGTAGTGGCATATGGAACACTTTTCCTGAGTTTGGGAACAAGGAAAGGCTATCCAGTACCACCACTTCTATTCAGTGTTGTAATGGAAGCCCTATCTAGTGCAATACAGCTAGAAAAAGAAAAAAAAGCATAAATAATGAAACAAATAAAATTATTTGCTGATTACATGATTATAGAAAAATCCAAAAGAAACTACAAGCTCTTAAAAAAGAAGTAAATTTAGCAAGGTTTCTGGTTACAAAATCAATATATAAAAATCTATTGCATTTCTATATACTTAGCAACAAACAAGTCGAAAGTGAGATTTATAAAAAGTACCATGAGTAAAAGCATCAATAAACATCAAGTGCCTAGGAATAAAATCTGACAAAGATCATTAGCAAGACTTTTGCATTGAAAACTACAAAACAGTTGGCTAAGTGTCCGACTCTTGATTTCCCCTCAGGTCATGATCTCAGGGTCGTGAGATCGAGGCCCATGTCAGGCTCCTCACTCAGTGGGGAGTCTGCTGGTCTCTCTCTCCGTCTGCCCCCCCCCTTGCTCACACACTCTCTCTTCTCTAAAATAAATAAATAAATAAATAAATCTTTAAAAAGGAAAGAAAACTACAAAACATTACTGAGAGAAATTGAAGACATGTGAATAAGTGGAGGAATATACCATGTTCATAGATCAGAAAACTTACTAGCGTTAAGATGTCAATTCCTCCAGAATTGATCTATGTATTTGTTTTAGTTCAAAAGGGCTGTGGTAATGAAGTACCACAAACTGCGTGGCTTACACAACAAAAATGTGTTATCTCACAGTTCTGGAAGCCAGAAGTCCAAAATCAAGGTCTCAGCAGGGCCATGCTCCATCTGAAGGCTCTAGGGAAGGATGTGTTTCAGGCCTCTCTTCCAGCTTCTGGTAGTTGGCTTGTGACAATACAACTTCAGTCTTCACGTGGTGTTCTCACTGTGTGGGTGTCTGTGTCCAAATTTAAATTTAAATTTCCTCCTCTTACAAGGACATCAGTCATATTGGATTAGGGACTTACCCCACTCTAGTATGACCTCATCTTAAAATCCCATTTCCAAACAAGGTCACATTCTGAGGTATTGAGGGTTAGGACTAAGGAGTTTGGGGGGACTAGCTCAACCCATAACAGTATTCAATGCATTCTGATCTATATTACAACAGGTTTTCTTTCTGGTAGCAATTGACAAGCTGATTCTAAAGTTTATATGGACATGTAAAGGATATAGTTAAGACAATTTTCAAAAAGAACAGTGCTGGAGAACTTATGCTACTGAATATCAAAACTTACAATAAAATGACTCTAATTCAGACAATGTGGCATTGGTAAAAGTATAGACAAATAGAATAGACTAGAGTGTCCAGAAACAGACTCAGACATGTACAATCTCTTAACCAAAGCTCCATGCAGTGCAGAGCAAGAGAGATAATCTTTTCAATAATCAGTGCTAGGTCAATTGTATATCCATATTGGAAAGGAAATAAATCTTGATTCCTTGACCCTTACCTCATACCATTCACAAAAACTAATGTGAGATTGATTATAGAACAAAATACGAAAGCCAAAGCAATCAAGCTTCTAGGAGAAAACAGGAGAATATCTTTATGATGTTGAGCTAGGAAAATCTTTCCTAAAGAGGCACAAAAATACTAACTTTAAAAGACAGACGTGATAAATTGGACTTCATTAGAATTAAGAATCTCTGTTTATCAGAAAACATCTTTAAGATAGTGAAAAGGTTCGGAGAAGATGTTTGCAATATCTATATACTGCCAATATATACCTGAACTTCTTAAAATCAAGAAAAGACAGAAACTAAGTTTAAAAATGGACAAAAGAGGGCGCCTGGGAGGCTCAGTTGGTTAAGCGACTGCCTTCGGCTCAGGTCATGATCCTGGAGTCCCGGGATCGAGTCCCACATCAGGCTCCCTGCTCGGTAGGGAGTCTGCTTCTCCCTCTGACCCTCTCATGCTCTCTCTATCTCATTCTCTCTCTCAAATAAAT